>NW_027202434.1:177500-235603 GCF_024711535.1 Dipodomys merriami
CATTTGGTAGGGATACCTTTTCCAGGGCTCATGAACTAGAATCCCCAGGCACATATTGTTTCTTCCCTACCCTGGAACTTGAATTGCGAGCCTGGGAACTGTCCCTGACTATTTTTTAGCTCAAGGCTAGTTCTATACTACTTGAACCACGACTCCACTTCAAGATTTTGGGTTTTGATTTATAGATCGAGTCTCATGGAATTTCCTGTTTGGTCTAGCTTAAAATCTGATCCTCAGATATCAACCTCCTGAGTAGGTGGGATTCCAGGTGTAAGCCACCATAACTTGGCTAGCATCACATTTTTAAAATGTTCTCTAGGTTTTTCTGATATGTGTGGCTAAGATTTGAACTTTGGCTGCAGTGGGTCACATCACAATTAGAATAAAATCAATTGTTTCTCCTTGTAAGCTGCAGAACACAATATCTATCTGATTTATTCCTGTCTTCCCCTCTGTTCTGTTTCTTCCATATTTTACCCTTTCTTTCTTGCTTCGTGAGCTTCAGCATGTCAGTGCTATTTACCTTTCATGAAGCAAGTCAGGTCCTTTGCCTTCATTGGGGTTTTACTTGCTGTTCTCACTGCCTGGAGAACCTGCTCCTCAATAATTGCAATGATGGTGGCCCTGCTCTCAGATCAAATGTCTCCTCCTCAGGGATGTCTCCTCATCCCCACTGTGAAGTTGTTCCCACCACATCACCAACCTTATGCCTCTGATTTCTACAAATTATCATAGTGATTTCTTTTTTTTTTTCTCCAGTGTGAAAGCTGCATGGAGGAAGCTGCACTCACTTCTGTCTCTCTAAAGACAACAGTAGTCCCTGGTCTTTAGATCACAGGAGCCTTGTGTGGAGTTGAGCCTGCTTCAGTTCTGGTAGTCTTAGAATCCAGTCAGGACAGCTAATCAAGCTGTAGTCTGGTAGCCAGATGTCATTTCCTCTCATTCTTTTTGCCTCTCTGTGTAGCTGAGTCCACTATATGGCAAGATTAGTGCCTGACCCCTATTTACTCTCATGGCAAAGGTGGCTGTGACATCATAGAATTTATGGCCTGGGCTGGGAGTTTGGATTAGTGGCAGACTGCTTGCCTACCATTCATAAAACCTGAAGTTCAGTTCTTCAGTAGCACACAAACAGAAAAATCCAAAAGGGTCACTGTGGCTCAAGTGGTAGAGAGCTAGCCTTGAGCAAAGAAAGCATAAGGACACACACACCTATACCCCCACCTGAGGCACCCAAGACAGTGGGGTTCCACACCTAGGAATCCTACTTACTCAGGATGCTGAAATGTGAGGATCAAGTTGAAGCCAGTACAATAGCTCAGCAACCAATCACTCACTCCCTGATATGTTCAGACTCAGTGTAAGTGCTTTCATTCTTTCTCTATATCTTTTCTTCCTCCTTCATTCCTTCCTTCCTTCCTTCCTTCCCTCCTTTCTTTCTTTCTTTCTTTCTTTCTTTCTTTCTTTCTTTCTTTCTTTCTTTCTTTTTTTTTTTTGTCGGTCGTGGGGCTTGAACTCTGGGCCTGGGCGCTGTCCCTCAGCTCTTCAGCTCAAGGCGAGCGCTCTACCACTTGAGCTACAGCGCTACTTCCGGTTTTCTGGTGGTTTATTGGAGATAGGAGTCTCACGGTCTCTCCTGCCCGGGCTGGCTTTGAACCGCGATCCTCAGATCTCAGCCTCCTGAATAGCTAGGATTACAGGCGTGAGCCACCAGCGCCCGGCTTCTTTCTTTCTTTCTTTCTTTCTTTCTTTCTTTCTTTCTTTCTTTCTTTCTTTCTTTCTTTCTTTCTTTCTTTCTTTCTTTCTTTCCTTCCTTCCTCCCTCCCTTCACTCCCTCCCTCTCTCCCTTCCCTCCCTCCCTCTCTGCCTATTTCCCTCCCTCCGTCCTTTATTTCTCTCTCTCTCTTCCTTCCTTCCTTCCTTCCTTCCTTCCTTCCTTCCTTCCTTCCTTTCTTTCTTTCTTTCTTTCTTTCTTTCTTTCTTTCTTTCTTTCTTTCTTTCTTTCTTTCTTTCTGTCCTTCCTTCCATCCTTCCTTCCTTCCTTCTTTCTTTCTTTCTTTCTTTCTTTCTTTCTTTCTTTCTTTCTTTCTTTCTTTCTTTCTTTCTTTCTTTCTTTCTTTTTCTTTCTTTCTTTCTTTCTTTCTTTCTTTCTTCCTTTCTTTCTCTCTCTCTCCCTCTCTCTCTCCCTCTCTTTCTCTCTCCCTCACTTTCTTTCTTTCTCTCTCTCTTTCTCTCTTTCTTTCTTTCCTTTCTCTCTTTCTCTCTTTCTCTCTCTCTTTCTTTCTTTCTCTTTCTTTCTTTCTTTCTTTCTTTCTTTCTTTCTTTCTTTCTTTCTTTCTTTCTTTCTTTCTTTCTTTCTTTCTTTCTTTCTTTCTTTCTTTCTTTCTTTCTTTCTTTCTTTCTTTCTTTCTTTCTTTCTTTCTTTCTTTCTTTCTTTCTTTCTTTCTTTCTTTCTTTCTTTCTTTCTTTCTTTCTTTCTTTCTTTCTTTCTTTCTTTCTTTCTTTCTTTCTTTCTTTCATTTTGTCAGTCATGAGGCCTGACTTCTGAACTCTGGATCTGGCACTGTCTCTCTGCTCTTCAGCTGAAGGATAGTACTCTACCATTTGAGCCACAGCACCACTTCTGGCTTTTTTCTGCTTATGTGTGGCTGAGAAATCAAACTCAGGGCCTCATGCATGTACGACAATCACTCTACCCCTAAGCCACCTTCCCAGCCCTCATTTTATTTTATAAATTAAGAAAATTAAAAACATGCTTTCATTGATTTCTCATTCAATTTATTGAAACTTAATATATGTTATTTAAGCTGTTTTAAAAATGTCTTTCTTGTAAAAATATTGTACAGAAGGGTTACAGTTACATGAGTAAGGATTCCTAACGAGCATTGTCACCTCCTTTCTTTTTTCCCCTATCATCCCTTCCCTCCCCACCTTACCAAATTCTCCCACCCACCCTCTATCAATGTTGTAAAGTTCGTTTTCAACATACTGTCTTCTACATCTCATTGTTACAATGGGTTAAACTGTATCCTTATTTAAGCATTAAGTTATTTCCTTTCCCCTCCTCAAATAAAAATATACATACAAGATGTAGGTCACCAGAAAAAAATACAGTGAAAACAGGTGTAATACTCTGTTGGAAGAACATACCAAAGAAACAAAAAAATGAATAGTACATTATAAATACATTAAAAACAATAGCAAGAAAGAAAAAAAACATTAGAGTTCCTGTTTTGGAGTTCATTTCGCTTAACGTCATCTTATAAGGTCATATGTATTTAGCTTTTGACCTTTTCTGCTTGCCTTAAAAATATATTATTTATTGCTAAAAAGGAAGGCCTGGCGTACTTCACTTAATATATTTTTTATTTTTTAATTTAGTTTTATTGTGAAAATACTGTACAGAGGGGTTACAATTACGTTGGAAAGATAATGAGTCCATTTCTTATCAACCAATGTAGCCTTCTCCTATGATTCCCCTTCCCATCCTGTCCCAGCCTCTCCCATTCCCCCACAATCCTCCACCCCACACCAAAGTTGTAAATTTCATTTTCGACTTGACAACGTGTACTTCTCATTGTTGCAATGGGTTCACCTGTATCCTTATTTAAACGACTTGTTTTTCCCCTTCCCCTCCACAAATTATACCAACATCAAATACAGTGAAAGCAGGGGTTATACTGTGGGGGAGGGACATACAAAGCAACAAAGAAATAATCTTATAAATGTGTTAGAAACAAATGCATGAAAGAAAATAAACATTTAAATACATATATTAGTCTTCATTTTCCTAACATCACCTTATCTGACCATTTCTGCTTGACTCAAACATATACTAGATATTGCAAATAAGGGAAATCATGGGACCAATGTTTCTTTGGGCTTGGCTTACTTCACTTAATATAATTTTTTCCAAGTTTTTCCATTTCCTAACAAATGGAGCAATGTCATTCTTTCTGATGGAGGCATAGAATTCCATTGTGTATATATACCACATTTTCTTGATGCAATCATCTACTGAGGGGCATCTGGGTTGGTTCCATATCTTAGTTATAGTAAATAATGCTGCAGTAAACATAGTTGTGCTGGTAGCTTTAGTGTTGTCTTGTTTGTAAACATTTGTGTAAATACCCAAAAGTGGGATTGCTGGGTCATAGGGGAGCTCTAGCTGGAGTCTTTTGAGGAACTTCCATACTAGTTTCCAAAGTGGTTGAACAAGGTTATACTCCCCCCAACAATGGAGTAAGGTTTCCTTTTGTCCACATCCCCTCCAGTATCTGTTATTAGAGTTCTTGTTTTTTCTCATTCTAACTGGGATGAGGTGGTATCTTTTTTTTAATTTAATTTAATTTAATTTGTGAACATACTGTACAGAGGAGTTACAATTACGTGGGCAGGATAATGCGTACATTTCTTACCAAGCATTGCAGCCTCCTCCTTTGTTTACCCTTCACATCCCTTCCCAGCCTCCCCCCTCCCCCCCAATCCCAATCCTTCTCGTTCCCCACCTCCCCCCCCGTAACGACGTTGTAAAGCTAGTTTTGGACATGACAACTTGTACTTCTCATTGTTGCAACAGGTCCACCTGTATCCTTAAACAACTGGTTTTTCCCCATCTCTTCCACTAGTTATACTGACATCAAATATAGTGAAAGCAGGGGTTATACTGTGGGGAAGGGATATACAAAGCAACAAAGAGATAATCTTATAAATGCTTTAGAAACACATGCATGAAAGAAAAAAAACATTAAAATACACATCTAAGGGTTCATTTTCCTGACATCACATTATCTGACCTTTTCTGCTTGACTCATACATATACTATGTTGTTTTGATTTGCATTTCTTTTATGGCTAGGGAGGTTGATCATTTCTTATGTGTCTATTGGCCATCCTTCTTTCTTCTCAGAAGTTTCTCTTTAATTCTTTAGCCCACTTATTTATTGGGCAGTTGTTTCTTTGAGGATTTGTTGTTGGGGGATTTAATTTTTTGCGTTCCAAGTATATTTTAGATAGGATACCCTTGTCCGTTGTATGGCTAGTGAAGGTATTCTCCCAAACCGTGGGCTTTCTATTGATCTTGCTAGCTATGTAGTTTGCCATGCATAAGCTCTGCAAATTCATTCAATCCCATTTGTCTAACCTTTCTTTGATTTTTTGTGTTTCTGGGTCTCTATTACGAAAATTTTGGCCTGTGCCAAGAAGACCTAGAGTTTCTCCTATTCCAACCTGTAATGATTTCAGAGTGTCTGCTTTGACACTGAGGTCTTTGGTCAATTTGGAATTGATTCTGGTGCAGGGTGAACTATATGGATCTAGCTTTAGTTTTCTACAAGTAGTTAACCATTTTGCCAGCACAACTTACTGACAAGGCTGTCTTTTTTCCATTCTATTTTTCTTAGCTACCTTATCGAAAATTAGTTGGTGATAGGTCTGTAGGTTCATTTCTTAGTTTTCAATTATATTCCATTGGTCCTGAGGTCTGTTCTTGTGAGAGTACCAAGCTGTTTTGCTTACTATGGCTTCATAGCAGTGTTTGAAAATTGGTATTGATATTACTCCAGCAGTGTTGTTTCTGTTTGGGGGTCGTTTTTGCTATTCTGGGTCTTTTATTTTTCCATATGAATTTTTGGATTGCCTCTTCTATTTCCTTGATGAATGAGGTTGGAATTTTGATAGGTATCACATTGAATTTGTAGAAAGCCTTGGGAAATATTACCATTTTCACGGTGTTGATCTTTCCAATCCAGGAGCATGGGAGATTTTGCCACTTTCTAAGTTCTGTTTTGATTTCCTTCATCAAGTTTTTTAAGTTATCATCATAGATGTCCTTCACTCCTTTGGTTACGTTAATTCCTAGTTATTTTATTTTTTGTGGGCTATCACAAATGGAGTTGCTTTCCTAAATTCAGCCACACTTTTCTCATTGTTGGCATACAGAATAACCATTGATTTCTGGGGGTTAATTTTATACCCTGCTACTTTGCCAAATATTTGAATCAGCTGGAGAAATTTGGGAGTGGAGTCCATGTGATTCTTTAAATACAAGATCCTGTCATCTGCTAATAGACAGAGTTTTACTTCTTCTTTCCTTATTTGGATCCCCTTTATGTTTGCATCTTATCTTATTGCTGTAGCTAGGCATTCTAATACTAGATTGAAGAGACATGGAGAGAGTGGACATCCTTGTCTTGTTCCTGAGTTAAGAGGAAATGGCTTTAGTTTTTCACCATTATTATAAAGCTGGCTGTAGGTTTATCATATACAGCCTTTACTGTATTGAGAAATATTCCAAGGATTCCTAATTTTTCCAGAACCTTCATCATAAAGGGGTTTTGGATCTTTTCAAATGCTTTTTCTGCATCTATTGAAATAATCATGTGTTTCTTATCATTGCTCCTATTGATGTGATGAATTATATTAATTGATTTGCATATATTGAATCAGCTTTGCATCCCTGAAATGAAACCTGTTTGATCGTGGTGTATGATTTTTTGGATGAATTGTTGAAGTAGACTAGCAAACATTTTGTTGAGAAGTTTTGCATCAATGTTCATCAAAGAAATGGGTCTATCGTTCTCTTTCTTTGATGAGTCCTTTCCTGGTTTTGGGATGATGGTTATAATGGCTTCATTGAATGTGTTCGGTAGAGAACCTTCTTTTTCAATTTTATTGAAGATTTGGAGGAGTATTGGTGTGTTGGTGCTTTGAAGGCCTTGTAGAATTCCGCTGTAAAGAGATGTGGTCCTCAACTTTTCTTAGATAGGAGGTCTCTTATTGCTGTTTCTATTTCAACGCTTGATATGGGCCTGTTAAGATGGTTTGACTCATCTTGGTTTAGTTTTGTCATGTCAATATTTGCTAGGAAAAGGTCCATTTCTGCCAATTTCTCAAACTTATTAGCATAAAGTTTTGAGAAATATTCCCTTATAATGTTGTGAATCTTGGTTGTTTCCGTGGTGATGTTTCCATTCTCATCTCTGAGTTTATTAATTTGGGTGTGTTCTCTTCTTCTTCTGATAAGACTTGCTAAGGTTCTGTTAATTTTGTTAATTTTTTCGAAGAACCAACTTTTTGTTTTGTTGATTCTTTCTATAGTTTTTTGGATTCCAATTCATTTAATTCTGATTTAATTTTAATTATTTCTTTCCGTCTATTGCATTTCTGTTTATCTTGCTGCTCTTGTTCAAGGAGGTTCAGATGTCTCATTATATTGTTGGTTTCAGTTCTCTCCAATTTGTTGATGTAGGAACTAAGAGCTATAAACTTGCCCCTGAGTACTGCCTTTGCTGTGTCCCAGAGGAACTGCTAATTTGTGTGCTCACTTTTGTTGAATATCATGAACAGTAGCAGAACAATAACTACTGCTGAGGCAATGAAAACAAGAATAGAAAGAAGGGCCACAGAGGACAGCAGGGTACCAAAACCCCTTTCTGTGATTATTAGTTCCGTCAGGGGGATGTCATGGTGCACATCTGGGAGATTCTTCACAGCACAGCTGAATGTCCTACTGTCCATCAGGGTAGGGTTGCTTATGCTTATGGATGCATCCCCTTTGTATGCATTTCCAGCCCAGGAGATCTGATCCATAAAAGTGCCTGCTGTGGTTGGGTACTGGAAAGACTGATAGTGAAAAATAGATTTTGTGCGACTGCTGCTGGGAGGACGGTACTTACAGTCTATGGTCAGTTTGTCAGTGACATATGAAGATGACTTGAAGGTACATCTCAACTTGACATTTTCTCCAACATAACCTCGTATGTCAGCAGCTGCACTAATCCTGCAAGAGTAGGATGCCTATTAGGGCAGAGAAGGTGCAGCCTTAGCCTCCAGCGGCTCTGATCAGCAGCATCCCTGCTGCTCCTCAGGTACCTGCCCAATTCTTTCTGTTGGAGGCATAGAATTCCATTGTGTATATTTTCTTGATCCATTCATATACTGAGGGGCATCTGGTTGGTTCCATATCTTAGTTTTGCTAAATAATGCTGCAATAAACATGGTTGTGCTGCCTTCCAAAGTGGTTGAACAAGTTTACACTCCCCCCAACAATGCAGGACGTTCCCTTTAACCACATCCCCTCCAGCATCAGTTATTATTAAATTTGTTGATTATAGCCATTCAAACTGGGGTGAGGTGGAATCTCAACGTTGTCTTGATTTTCATTTCTTTTATGGCTAAAGAATTTGACCATTTCTTCATGTATCCATTGGCAATTCCTATTTCCTCTTCAGACCTTTCTCTTTAAGTCTTTAGCCCACTTATTTATCAGGCAGTTATTTCTTTGAGGATTTGTTTTTGGAGGGTTTAATTATTTGAGGTCTAATTATATGTTAGATATGAGATCCTTGTCCATTGTAAGCCTAGTGAAGATCTTCTCCAAATCCTTGGGCTTTCTCTTGATCTTGATAGCTATGTCCTTTGTCGTGCAGACGGTCTGCAGTTTCATGCAATCTCATTTGTCCAAACTTTCTTTGATTTTATGTGTGTCTGGGTCTTTATTAAGAAACTTTTGGCAAGTGCCAAGGAGCCCTGGAGTTTCTCTTTTTCCTTCCTGTAATGTTTTCAGGGTATCTGCTTTGGCTCTGAGGTTTTTGATCCCTTTGGAGTTGATTCTTGTTCAGTGTGCTTTATAAGGGTCTAGTTTTAATTTTCTACAGGTGTGAAACAATATATGTTTTATAAGTCTTTGTCCATCTCTGTAGAGCCCTCCACAAGTTTATATGTATTTGTAGCTTGGGAAAGGAAATAAGAGTTAAATCAGGACAGTTGGAAGCTATGGTTTATAGGGCTCATTTGAGACCCTTTTAGACGGAATGTTAACTTTTTCCATCTGATGTACTACAGATGGCAGTCTTGGTACAGGAATTGAGTAGACTGCTCTTGGATAGGAAGCTTGTACTTATTCCTCCTGACTTTCCCCTGAAGACAAGGAGGGTGAAGTAGCCATGGGCATGAATACGTGTGGGATTTGCAATAAATATCTATTGACTATGTATTTCTAATTTCTGTTGCCACAGGCAAATGAATGAAAGGATTTTTCCTTTCGTACTTTAGCTGTAACTAGATATTTTTCATTTTCTAAATCTTATTTTATTGTGAAGATTCTATAGAAATGCTACAGTTACATGAATAAGGCAATGAGTACATGTCTAGTCAAGCATTGTTACCCCTTCCCTTGTTTTTTTCTACTATCCCTTACCTTCCCCTCCACCCTTCCCTACCCAATGTTGTAAAGTTCATTTCTAACATACTGTCCTATGGATATCATTGTTGCAATGGGTCGTCTTGTGTCCTTGTTTCAGCAATTTGTTATTTTGGTTCCCCTCCCCAAATTAGAAAAATGTATATACAAGGTGCACGTTATCAAAGTCAAGTCAAAGTCAAAAGGGGATATAACATAGAGGGAAGAATATACATAATATATTTAAAACAACAACAATGAATGAGCCCCAAAATATAGTAACTTGTTTATATACAACATTTAGTCTAAAACTCCTTAGACATCTTAAGTTTGGACTATTTCTTTTATTTTCTGCCAGTCCTGTGGTTTGAATTTGGGCACTCTACTGCTTAAGCCTCATAGTGCCACTTTGAGCTTTTTCTGAGTAGTATATCTTATATAGAGTGTGATTATTTTTCAGCCTGGTCAGGTTTCAAATAATGATCCTTAAATCTCAGCCTCTTGAATATCTACGAGTACAAGCATGAGCCACCAGCACCTTGCTTGAATGATCCCACAGTTTTAACTACAGATTTTTTCATATCCCCTACCAACTATGCTTCCTGATCCTTTTTTAAATTTATCTCTAAATAGCTTATGGAGGATTTTGAGCATTGCTTAATCATTTTTTCACTTTCATTAGTATATACTAGTTGCACACTCAGAGGTTTGATGGAGTTACTTCCACACACGCATATGATGTACTTGCTCATATTCACCCTACCTTCCCAGTGTCCAGCCCCTTAATTCAAGGTCCAGAATCACTGTACACATGCAAACATTCACTGACACTCTCAAACACACACACACACACACACACACACACACACACACACACACACACACAGCAGAGCAATTAGCAAAGGATATAATGTGGACCAGGAACTGCAAGGAAACATGGGAGGGTAGATTGTCTTTTCCCAGTTCCTCTGCCTTCCTCCATTCTCTGCTTTTCCTTAGAACAATTCAAGCCTTACACAACTCACATCTGTCTGTTGTGAACAACCTGAGCCTGGATTCCAGTTTGCCATTCATAGGAAGCTGCCGTTGCTTGGATAGCTGGTCCTCAGAGTAAGCAGAGGCTCTCATGTTTTATTTTTCCATGTGTAGTGTGAATGCAGGCCTTGAGACCGTAAGCAGTATCTTGAAGTGTATTGACATCTGTGTTGAGCTACAAGACTCACCTCTAAAAACAAGCAGAGGAAGTGGGATGCAAAGTACAAATCCTAAACCAATGGACCTATAGGTGACTGAGAGTCAATTTCCACATTACTGGAGTAAACACAAGGGCAAGTCCATTTGAAGAGGGGTCTCCAACCATTTCATAGGTCCACATGACATGTCTGGCAGAAAGCCACTTGTGTGTGTGTGTGTGTGTGTGTGTGTGTGTGTGTGTGTGTGTGTGCCTGAAGGCGGGTCTGGGGCTCAGGATCAGGCTGGGTACTGCCTGTCCTTACGCGTTTTTTGCTCCAGCCTAGTGTTCTACCACCTCAGCCACAGCTCCACTTCTGGCTTTTTTGGTAGTTGATTAGAGATGAGAATCTGATGGACTTTCCCACCCAGGCAGGCTTCAACTGTGACCTTCAGATCCCAGCCTCCTGAGAAGCTAGTATTAAAGGAGGGAGGCACTGGCACCTGTAAAGAAGCCTCTTTTTTGGGGGGGGGGGTTGTCCGGTCGTGGGGCCTGAACTCTGGGCCTGGGTGCTGTCCCTCAGCTCTTCAGCTCAAGGCTAGCACTATACCATTTGAACCACAGCGCCACTTCTGGCATTTTTTCTGCTTATGTGGTGCTGAGGAATCGAACCCAGGGCCTCAAGCATGCAAGGCAAGTGCTCCACCACTGAGCCACCTACCCAGCCCAAGGAAGCCTCTTATATAACAGATCTATTCATAGGGCGACAGTAAATGCCTCAGTCCAAGAGATGGTGTTGAGTTTTCATGTTTTAAAAGAATAATTACACTCAATAGCAAAGTATGAAGTAATATTGAAGGAAAGAAGACAACAAACTTTCATAAATCTGGGGTTGTGAAAGCCCATCGAACATGAGACTTTCATATAGGAATAACATCTATGTGGCAACACTGAGGCTCACCCATGTGGTCACATGTACTGTTTGAAGCCCTGTTCTCACATGATATGTTTCCAGAAATCTGGGATTCTGCTCTGTAGAAGATGTTTCCCAGTCACACTGGTAATTCTTAATTCTGTTTTTCACACATCTCATCCTTCATTCTTAGTATTATCCAAGTATCTTTTCCAATGCTGCTCCAGAAGATGCTTTCAATGTTACTGTAAGGATTCATTTAATAAGAGAAATATGTTTGAAGAACTTTAATACTTACATTAATAATATCATTACTAATAAAGACTAATATTCAAGAACTACTTTAAGATCAATAAAACATGATTTGGAACAGCTATGTGGCTTTGATATTAAAGCTGATAGCAGACATGTATTCCTAGACCATGATGAATCTGTAGTTATTGCAATCTTACAATAAAAAAGTTCTTAAGAAAGAAAATGTCTTGATAATATAAGCAACCCAATAGTTGATGAATAAGACATATATAGTGAGGACGTCTGTTGAGCTGGTACAAACTGGTTCTTGCTCTGAAAGCATCACCTATCTGTTCTGAGGGACAATCAGGGTTAAGAAGGGACACATGCTTCCAGATGACTGATCTGCCTGGCATTAACTGCATAAGTCCATTCAGGCCCACAGCCCTATAACCAATATAGGACAATCTTATGAACAGTCTTCTTGTCTTTCAGATTCAAGCCTGTAATCCTAACTCATCAGCAGACTGATATCTGAGGATCACGGTTCAAAATCACCCTAGGCAGCAAAGTCTGCAAGATTCTTATCTCCAGTTAACCACAAAAAAGCCACAGTGAGAGGTATAAACTGAGAAAAAGGAAAGGGGTGTAATTGTCCCCAAAAAATGGATTCTTTACCTGACAACTGTTTAACTGACTTAACTGTTATTCCTCTGAACATCATCTTCCTAATAATATTTTTTTAAAGAAAAGGAAAGATGAGGCTGGGAAGGTGGCTCAGTGGTAGAGTGTTTGCCTTGCATGCAGGAGGCCCTGGATTCAATTGCTCATTACCACTTAAGCAGAAACAATGCTGGAAATCACGCTGTGGCTCAAGTGGTTGAGACTAGCCTTCAGCTGAAGAGATGAGGGACAGTGCCCAAGCCTAGAATTCAGGCCCATAACTGGAAAAAAGGAACAAAGAAAAAGAAATAAAAAGGAAGAGAGTTGCTACCAGGCTCAATGGCCAATCTTCTAATCCTAGCTATTCATGAGGTTGAGAATAAGTGATTGAAGCCAACTTGGGCAGGAAAGCCTGTACGAATTCTATTTCCAATTATGTCCAAAAAACTAGAAGTAGAATTGTGGTTCCAGTGGTGAAGTAGTAGCCTTGAGGGGAAAAAATAAACTTCAGGGATAGTGTCCATTTCCTGAGTGCAAGCCCCAGAACGGCACAGAAGAAAACAAGAAAAGACATTATGAACTTGGTTTATCTGTAACTGTGATGCCTTTGTTACAGACGATTATGGACTGAAACTCTGAACATGGCGTACTAGGTCTGGCAATTTTGTGCACATCTTAACTCCTTTGCTATTCTATAGTTGCAGGTTTCATTATCTTCTCACCATGGAAGAGGCTTCAGTATTTACTTTCTCTAGAATACCTGCTTCCTTGTCCTCTGCTCTTTACTCACTGACAGCATTATTTTACCTGAGAACACAAGGAGGAGAATTGGCAAGACCTTGAAAGAAGGGAAGTTGCTAGAAGTGGGTGAGATGCTTGAGATAATGCCCAGGACCAGGTCAGAATTTTTTTGTGACGACTTGCCATGGTGTGTCAATCTTTATCAATATGCTGAGGGTAGTTGGACATGAAGAGGAGGCCTCAATGCCTACTGGTGTCATTCAGACTACATAGATATAAGCCAGCTAATAATGCTCTCAGTTTCCCAACATGGAGTTTTGGTCCCTGCGTGTCAAGGGAACTCAGGATCAAGCATGGACAGCTATCCACACAACATCAAGTTGTGACCTCTACATTGTTACAGCATTGAAAGCAGTTCATCATGAATCACATGGAGCTTGTCAAAATCATTGAAGGGATGGGAAAGTGGTTCTATGTTGTATGGACCAAAGCAGACAGATCACCATACAAGTTTCCTTTCGGAGACCCCACTTCTGTTCAATGGCCAAGAGAACATACATGAAAACCTCCAGAATGAGGAGGTATGTATACCCCTATGTTTCTAAACTGGACCCTTCACTGCATGATTTCCCAGAGCTTATGGAAACAATGAAACTAAATCTCTCGAAGATCTGGCACTGAAGTCCCGCAGAGACCATTGCCTACATCTGTGAGGAGAGCATAGGAGTTAAAATGGCCTGTCAGAGAGGGGAATACCCACAGAGTGTCTTCACGACATCTCAGGCATCCAGGATTCAGATAATTTTGGGGAGGTAATGAAAGCCTCTTTGGTGTGGATGGTGAAACATTGAAGCAGTTGGGACAGAGGATGGGAAAGCCAGTTGAAGAGTACATGGGTCCCATCAAGTCCCAAGATGGTCAGATCTACTATCAAGAGAGCTGGACATTGTGATGGATATGTTACATAACTGCTTTTGCTCATGGACAAGTCTTAGACACATGTTATACTACAGCGACTCTGTTGTCTACTACCACAAATGCATGGAAGAGAGATAGAAACTTCATACAGATGCTGACATCATCAAGATCATCCTAAGGAAGAACTTGATAGACATTATCATCTGATTGTGTGTCTGGGTGACGGATGGGGGGATGTGTATGTGTGGAAACTAGGGCTTAAACTTTGGGCCCTGAGCTTCTTTGGCTCAAGACTTGCACTATAGCTCTTAAGCCATAGCTCCACTTCCAACTATTGTGATATTTTATTGGAGTTTCACAAGTACTTACTTACAAGATAAACTTTAATTATGAGGTGATATGATTTTAAAGATGATATACTATACTACTATGCAAATGTAACAAATAAAAATGGGAGTCAAAAAGACACTCTAAGGACTATGTAGGAGGTTTTATGAAAGCCATGAAGTTATATCTAAAAAAGTGTTATTAGAGACTTAAACAACAGTGCTAAATTTCTTGTACTGGATAAAAGAATGCAGTCAGTTATTTCTGTTTAAATGTCTAATATTATTTTTCTCTTTTTACTGTGTTTGTAATACATGTTATTAATATTAATAGGTGTATTGGACTCAAGCTGAGCTGTTGAATCTAGAAAAGTTTTGAGAGGTTGAACATCACCTCAATAGTACTCTGAAAGATGACAGCTGGCCATGGAAGGGTTAAAACACAGCTCTGGAGAGGGTTAAACTATTGCCCCTTCCATAGTGCTTTAAAGGCCTTGAAACCTGGGGGATAAAAGAGAAGTCTCCTTTCTCAAAACAATAAGGGAAACAGTGTTACTCACTGTGGTGGCTCTGATTGTAATATTGATGCTTCATTTTTGCATGTATCCATAGTAACCTTCCCAGTGTGAATTCAAATAAATATGATTGCTTGTGTGACCTGGAGCCCAGGTGCCATTGAGCCTTGGTACCCCGGGTCCTCATTGATTTTTTTCTTTTTGTCTACACTTGTCTGTGTATTTTCTAATATTCTTCAGCTTGGTATCCAATTGCACTGCCTTGGGTTACAATTATCGTCAAATAAGTATATTCTTGAACTGTAAAACATAAAAAGCTTGCAAACTTTCTTATCCCAAATGGCTTCAAACCACAATCCTCAGATCTAAGCCTTCTGAGTAGCTAGGATTACAGGCATGGGCCCCTGGCAACCAGCATGCATCAGAACACTTGATGTCAGTGAGATCATTCTTGGGGAATGTCTGCACATCACAGTCCTCCTCAGATGTTCTTTCCTGAGTCAAAAACTTTCACTCCTTTATGTTCAAAATCCTTGAGGTTATTGAACTGACTTGCCCACCTTGTACCTACTTTCCGTAAATCAATAGAAGGTTTTACTCCTTACCATCGATTAATTTTATTAACTAAATTAACTGGGATCCACACAGAGGTGACATGTCCTTTTCTGGATTGCATACTGTACACCTATGTTTTACTTTATCTAATACAGTTAACATTACTTACCTTGTTTGATGCTTCTTACTTTTCCCATATTTAATCCTTCTCATCTCTCTTTCCCTTGCACAGAGGGAAGAACCATTTGGAATGGTGAAGAGTGTGTTTTTAGTCATTCTCTGAAAAGCTTTACCAATGGATCCTGATTTCCAAGTCCTGTGTAACTGGCCTGTAAAGTCTTGTTCTTTAATCTCTCCTCAGCTTACACAAATGACCAATTTTATCTAAAAAAGGCTATAGGAGATGAGTTTAGGAATTCGTTTCTGGTTATCAGTCAGGAATCCTTATTACCTGGTCACTGTGCATGAGTTGTTTCTGTTTCGTTTTTATTTGAATAGAACAAGCAGTGTGTACGATTAGTAGCAGAATTAGACTTACAAGTATTTTTTTTTTAATTCAGGGATAGCAGGCTCTCTTATTTGAACCACAGATCAACTTCTGCCCCACTTTCTTTTCTTTTGGTGGTAAATAGGACAGTGTCCCACAGGAAGCCAAGGGAACTACACAGTATCCTTTAATCTGAGGACTGCAGTTCACAGTCAGCCTGGGCAGGAAAATTTATGAGCGTCTTATCTCCAACTAATCAGCAAAAAGTCAGAAGTGGAGCTGTGGCTGAAGTGGTACAGCAGCAACCTTGAGCATAAAAAAAGCTAAGTGAAAAACAGATCTAGCACTAAGAAAACCACAAAATAAATTTTTAAAAAAGTGGAAGAGAGCACAAAGAGTCTATTAAAAATGATAAAATGACCAAGAAACTGGTGGATCACACTTGTAATTCTACCTACTCAAAACACTGAAATTGAGGATCACCATTCCAAGCCAGCCAGGATAGGAAAGACCATTGTGTGTGTGTGTGTGTGTGTGTGTGTGTGTGTGTGTGTGTGTGTGTGTGTGTGTGTGTGTGTGCATGAGTGTGTCTGTGCCTTTCTGGGATATGAACTACAAGTATTTGTTTGACCATGTCTGATCTTTTGGAGGTTAATTTGAGATAACAGTCTCATGCACTTTCCTTGCTCCTGACGTTGAATCACAATCCGCACAATTCAGGACCCTATGTTAATCTCTATACTTACTTCCAGCTAACCACCAAAACCAAAAACTCAACCAAAGTGCAACTGTTTTAGAGCATGCTATCCTTCAGCAAGATTGGTGAGGCCCTCAAAACAAGCCAGAGAACCAACAAATAAACAAGTGAATGTATGTGAAGAAGAAAAAGTATCAATGAGTTTTTAAAATATAGACGCATACCTTTAATCCAATCTGAAATCTAAAGATCACAGTTTGAAGCCAGCCTGGGCAGGAAAGCCCAACTAACTTGAGTGTGCTAGGCATGGGCTAGAACTTGAGGGTTTTTCTCAAGTTTAAAACTACTACTTACCATCACATGTGGTTAATTTGAGATGAGACTGATGGGCTTTCAAAGCCCAGACTGGATTTAAACTGTAATCCTTAGATTTTAGGATACTGTGTAGTGCTATTGGTTTCCATGGGACTTTTATTGCCTATTAACCACCAAAAAAAAATTGAAATTAAGCTAAGGCTCAAGTAGTAGAGCCTGCTAGCTTTGAAATGAAAAACAAAAAACCCAAAACAAAACAATCCTCAGCGAGAGTAACTAGGCCTTGAATTCAAGCCTCCGGCCCCACCCAGCCCCCCCAAAAAAAACCCTCAGGAGTAGAGTTTTTGTTCTTGCTAGCTTTGAGCAAAAAATAAAAGGATTCAAATGGTTTTTCTTTCTTGCTATTTTTCTTAACATATTTATAAGATGATTTCTTTGTTGCTTTGCATGTCCCTTCCCCATGATATAACCCTGTTTCACTGTATGTGATGTTGTTATAATTTGTGGAGTGGAAGGGAAAAAAATTGTTTAAATAGGGATACAGGTGGACCCATTGCAACAATGAGATGTACAAGATGTTATGTCAAAAAACGAACTTTACAACTTTCGCATAGGGCAGGGGGTGTGGGGGGATGGGAAAAGATGGGAAGGGGAAAGAGAGGAGGCAACAATGCTTGATAAGAAATGTACTCATTGCCTTGCTCAAGTAATTGTAACCCCTCTCTACAGTATTTTCACAATTAAAAAAAAGCCAAAACTCTCATGGACAGTGAAGTCAGTGAAGTAGTGTGGCCTAAATGTAGAGCTTGTTAGTTTTGATCTAAAAAACAAGCCAGGTGCCTCTGGCTCATGTCTGTAATCCTCGCTACTCAGGAAGCTTAGATCTGAGGATGACAATTGGAAGCCAGCCTAGGTTGAAAAGTCCCCTGGTGACTGTTTTGTCCAACTAAGTAGAAGTGGCACTGTGGCTGAAAGTGGTAGTGTGCGTGCTTTGTCCCTGAAGGCCGGTGCGTAGACACTGAGTTCAAGCCCTACAACTGACAAAATCAATCAATCAATAAATTAATTAATTACTGAGCGTAAATGGGTATGCCCTAATAATAAAAGACATGAACTTTCAAAAAGGGGAAAGAGACAATCAAATAAATGAAAAGGTGCAAAACGGAGTATATTGAAGCTTTCTAAATAAAAATTGTAATCCTACCTGTTCAGAATGCTTATATCTGAGGACTGTGGTTCAAAGCCAGCCTGGGCAGGAGACATTTTACTGTGTTCAGTACTGAGGCTTGAACTTGCTATGCTTTGCTCGTGGCTAGAGGTCTACTTCTTCTTACGTGTTGGGGCTTATTAGATATAATTGTCTCATTGACTTTGTTGCCCAAGACTGGCTTTGAACCATGATTCTCAAATTTCAGTCCTCTCTGAATGCTCGTGGCTTGCTCTTGATATTCTAATCTCCTATTAACCACAAAAGATGCAAAAGTTGAGCTATGGCTCAAGTAGTGAAACCAACTACCATTAAGGTAAACGTAAATAAAACCTCAGGGAGAGTCATCATGACTTAATTTCAAGACTTAACAACCACCACTCAATTAAACAAACAAACAAACAAAAAGAACCTCAGTCACACTTACCTGAGTTTGAGCTCTAGAAGAAGAGCTACAAAAAAGAGAAACAGCCTGTAGTTTACCTGTGGTCAAAGTTGTAGAGCATGGTAGTTTCAAGAGGAAAGGCAAAATGGAGCATGAGAGCTAGTGCCTAAGAACAAATGACAAAAAAAGAAATAATAAATAACTATAAAGGTGAAAGAAGAGGTAATTAAAGATTTCTAAATGTTGACTCACACTTATAATCCTGAAGGCTAAGGTCGCTGAAATCTGTAGATCATGGTTCAAAGCCATCTTGGGCAGGAAAGTCCATGAAATTTGCTTCACTGTGTTCAGTTGAGGGACTAAAAGTTGAAGTGTTTTGCTCATGGCTCCAGGTCTACTATCTTCTGCCTATTAGTGTTTGACTGGAGATAAGAGTCTCATGGACTTTCTTTCCAAGGCTGACTTTGATCTATAATGCTCCAATTTCAAGTCTCTCTTTACTGTCCTTGACTACCCATGGGACTCTTGCCTCATATTAACCACTTAAAAAAGGCAAAAGTTGAGCTGTGGCTCAAGTAGTATAGCCTTCAATTAAATAAGTAAATCAATAAAACCTCAGAAAGAAATGGGAGGGATGAGAGCAAAAGGCAGAACATCTTACAATAAGCAAAAGGAAAGAAATGTAAATATCACCTGGAAGAAATAATTGTATTGTCAAAGCTTATGGAATTGTATTGTCAAAGATTACAGAATTCACAAAATTTAGACCATGATAATGACAATTTACCTTGTGAAGGTTAAAATACATTTGTGATTTCAACTAAATATTACTTTTCCACAATACTCTGCAAGAAGAGAAATTTATGTAATCACCTAGTCACAATAATAATATAAACCTCATAAAGAGTCACTAGGAATTAATTTCAACCCCCAACTCAACAACCTTTCCCAACAAGGGCCACAAACAAAAATATACTATGAGCAGGAGCTGAGTTTTCACGTTCTGAGCAAAAGCCAAATGAAGCAAAAGGTAGACAGTGGAAGACCTAAGGCCCAAGTAATAAAGCAAGCTACTTTTTTAATTTTAATTTTTATATTTTGTGAACATACTGTACAGAGGGGTTACAATTACCTGGGCAAGATAATGAGTACATTTCTTACCAAGTATTTCAGCCTCCTCCTTTGTTTACTCTTCACATCCCTTCCCAGCCTCCCCCCTTCCCTCCAACCGAATACTCCCCCCCCAGACCAAAGTTGTAAAGTTCGTTTTCAACATGACAACTTGTACTTCTCATTGTTGCAACAGGTCCACCTCTATCCTTAAACAACTTGTTTTTCCCCATCTCCTCCACAAATTATATCAGCATCAAATATAGTGAAAGCAGGGGTTATACTGTGGGGGAGGGACATACAAAGCAACAAAGAAATAATCTGATAAATCCATTAGAAACAAATGAATGAAAGAAAAAAAATTAAAATACATATCTAAGGGTTCATTTTCCTCACATTACATTATCTGACCTAATTGGCTTGACTCATACATACACTAGATATTACAAATAAGGGAAACCATGGGACCTATGTTTCTTTGGGCTTGGATACTTCACTTAATATAATTTTTTCCAAGTCTTTCCATTTTCTAATAAATGAGGCAATGTCATTCTTTCTGATGGAGGCATAGAATTCCATTGTGTATATATACCACATTTTCTTGATCCATTCATCTACTGACGGTCATCTGGGTTGGTTCCATATCTTAGCTATAGTAAATAATGCTGCATTAAACATAGTTGTGCTGGTAGCTTTAGTGTGGTCTTGTTTGTAAACATTTGGGTAAATGCCCAAAAGTGGGATTGCTTTATCATAGGGTAGCTCTATGTGAAGTCTTTTGAGGAACCTCCATACTGCTTTCCAAAGTGGTTGAAAAAGTTTACACTCCCACCAACAATGCAGTAAGGTTCCGTTCTGTCCACATCCCCTCCAGAATCTGTTGTTGTTAGAGTTCTTGACTTTTGCCATTCTAATTGGAGTGAGGTGGTATCTCAGTGTTGTTTTGATTTGCATTTCTTTTATGGCTAGGGAGGTGGAACATTTCTTCATGTGTCTATTGGCCCTCCTTTCTTCTTCAGAGAAGTTTCTCTTTAAGTCTATAGCCCATTTATTTATTGGGCAGTTGTTTCTTTGAGGATTTGTTGTTGGGGGATTTAATTTTTTGAGTTTGAAGTATATTTTAGATATGAGACCCTTGTCTGTTTTATGACTAGTGAAGATCTTCTCCCAATCCTTGGGCATTCTATTTATCTTGCTAGGTATGTCCTTTGCCATGCAGAAGCTCTGCAACTTCATGTAATCCCATTTGTCCAACCTTTTTTTGATTTGTTGTGTTTCTGGGTCTCTATTAAGAAAATTTCAGCCTGTGCCAAGGAGACCTAGGGTTTCTCTTATTCTGTCCTGTAATGTTTCCAGAGTGTCTGCTTTGACACTGAGGTCTTTGATCCATTTGGAGTTGATTCTGGTGCAGGGTGATATATAAGGATCTAGCTTTAGTTTTCTACAAGTAGTTATCCAATTTTACCAGCACTATTTACTGAAGAGGCTGACTTTCTTCCATTCTATTTTTTTAGCTCCATTATCGAAGATTAGATGGCTATAGGTCTGTAGGTTCATTTCTGGGTTTTCAATTCTATTCCATTGGTCCTGAGGTCTGTTCTTATGCCAGTACCAAGCTGTTTTGATTACTATGCCTTTAGAGTAGAGTTTGAAATTTGGTATTGATATTCTTCCAGCAGTTTTCTTTCCGTTGAGGAGCATTTTTGCTATTGGGGTCTTTTAATGTTCCATATGAATTTTTG
The DNA here is from genome assembly GCF_024711535.1 of Dipodomys merriami. Taxonomy (NCBI): domain Eukaryota; kingdom Metazoa; phylum Chordata; class Mammalia; order Rodentia; family Heteromyidae; genus Dipodomys; species Dipodomys merriami. Next base: position 198,660 of record NW_027202434.1, read on the forward strand.
GATTGCCTCTTCTATTTCCTTGAAGAATGAGGTTGGAATTTTGATAAGTATCGCGTTGAATTTTTAGATAGCCTGGGAAATATTGCCATTTTCACGATGTTAATCTTTCCAATCCAGAAGCATGGGAGGTTTTGCCATTTTCTAAGTTCTGTTTTGATTTCCTTTTTCAAGATTTTAAAGTTTTCATCATAGAGATCCTTCACAACTTTGGTTAAGTTAATTCCTAGGTATTTTATTTTTGGGGGGGCTATTACAAATGGAGTTGCTTTCCTAATTTCAGCCACACTTTTCTCATTGTTGGCATAAAGAAAAGCCATTGATTTTTGGGAGTTAATTTTATACCCTGCTACTTTGCCAAAGTTTTGAATCAGCTAAAGCAAGCTACTTTTAAGAGAAAAGAAAAAGAAAACCTGAGTATGAAGGCAAGGCCCTAAGCCCCTGATTTCCCAGAATGGAAAGTGGATCAGTCACGGAATCCAACAGTTTGTGCTTATTCTTTGTATCACGGCTGAAAAATGCCCCTTCAGTTCTAGGCCCTCCAATCAGAAACGGAAGTTAGGCTTGTTCTTTGCTTCTGGCACACAAGTACTTTGTGTAGAAGAAACCTATCCTCTTGCTTCCTAGATTCCAGGGTTCAGCCTCTCTTGGGAATCACGTTGGGAGGTGGATGACAGTGTGACAAGAGGTTCCAAAAAGAGTGGCAGCAATGCTAATGAACTTGCAGCTGGCAGCTGGATGCCAGGGCTAGGTGGCAACTTGTAGTGCCCTCTGATTATGCAGCAGTAGGGAGACTGACTTGGAGCACCTGCTGGCTCTGCCTATCAAGTCTACCCCACCAACAGAGGGATAAATGGGGATCTGAGTTGGCTGTGTCAGATTCCTGCTCCCCAATGCTACCCGTTTTCCTCTGTGCATACCACTGCTGAGGACACACATCCAACTTCTCTATAGCCTTGCACAATGAGGGAGATTGTGTACATACAGGCAGGCCAGAGTGTCATCCAGATTGGCGCAAAGATGAACATAGCATTGGCCTAGGATCCTAGTCTCAAATATAGGGGGAGGAGGAGGAAGAGGACAGGGTGGGAGGGTGGAAAAAGTGGTGGTCTTGGCTAGGCTGAGGTAGGTGGGGCTCCATAGTAGTCCCTAACCTTCTGCAAATAAAGTCCCCCAGATAGCTTCCCCAATTTCCCTAATTTGTGTGGCCCAGGTGGGTGTGGTTTTTAAGTAAGGCTGGGTTAGTTTCAAATCTCTTGCATGACTTAGTCTTACCTGAGACTCAAGTCATTGTACTTAGTTTCCTGGGAAGAGAATAATGCATTTTGGGTCTGGTTTGAATGAAAGGAATTCAGTGTCTTTGAGCTGACAGATACAGAGGATTCCCTTTCTGCTAACTGATGAGTGTCAGATAATTGAGAACAGTTCTTCCACCTTAATGGAAATTTCTCTGAGTTCTCATGCCTCATTTCAGCTCCCTTAAGTTGGTTGATCTCTAAATCAGTAGTTGTTGGTGGATGCTCTGAGGACCCTTGGAGTTCTGGCGACACCTCTAGCAGAGTCTTCAAGATACTGCTTTGGCGGATGGCCAATAGACACATGAAGAAATGCTCAACCTCCCTACCCATAAAAGAAATGCAAATCAAAACAACATTGAGGTACCACCTCACTCCAGTTAGAATGGCAAAAATCAAGAACTCTAACAACAACAGATTCTGGAGGGGATGTGGATAGAAGGAAACCTTACTGCATTGTTGGTGGGAGTGTAAACTTGTTCAACCACTTTGAAAAGCAGTATGGAGGTTCCTCAAAAGACTTCACATAGAGCTGCCCTATGATCCAGCAATCCCACTTTTGGGCATTTACCCAAATGTTTACAAACAAGACCACACTAAAGCTACCAGCACAACTATGTTTACTGCAGCATTATTTACCGTAGCTAAGATATGAAACCAACACAGATGACCGTCAGTAGATAATGGATCAAGAAAATGTGGTATATATACACATTGGAATTCTATGCCTCCATCAGAAAGAATGACAAGAAAAACTTGGAAAAATTATATTAAGTGAAGTAAACCGGGCCCAAAGAAACATAGTTTTCCTTATTTGCAATATCTGGTATATGTATGAGTCAAGCTGAAAAGGTCAGATAATGTGATGTGAGGAAAATGAACCCTTAGATATGTATTTTAATGCTTTTTTCTTTCATTCATTTGTTTCTAATGCATGTATAAGATTATCTCTTTGTTTCTTTGTATGTCCCTCCCCCACAGTATAACCCCTGTTTTCACTATATTTGATGTCAGGATAATTTGTGGAGGAGATGGGGAAAAACAAGTCGTTTAAGGATAGAGGTTGACCTGTTGCAACAATGAGAAGTACAAGTTGTCTTGTCGAAAATGAGCTTTACAACGTTGGTGCAGGAGGCGGGGAGAGGCTTGGGGGGAAGGCTGGGAAGGGATGTGAAGGGTAAACAAAGGAGGAGGTTGCAAAGCTTGATAAGAAATGTACACATTATCCTGCCCATGTAATTGTAACCCCTCTGTACAGTATGTTCACAAAAAATAAAACAAAATAATATTTTAAAAAAAGATACAGCTTTGGCAATATCATCTCCATATAAGGCCACGTTCTTTTCATAGAATCTAAACAGAATATGGTATCATATAAGATGGAGTAGTCATAGAAGAATCTATTGGTCTTTTATTAAGCCATATCGCAGAGATTAACAAAACTAAAATACCACCAATTTCTGTGCTTTTTTAATTTAGAAAATGTAGTCATTTTCACAAATATATTAGTGTCAACAGGACATGGGTTTCTTATAGTTACTTTAAAATTCATTGTTCGGACAGTTAACATCCTAGGCCATAATACACTTCTCTTTCCATCTCAGTTTTAGGAAATACTAAACGATGAGCACAGCATTGACTGCACTGGCAACTACTATGGAGACAGCAGCTTACAGCTGCAGAGAATCGAGGTATATTACAATGAGGCAGCTGGTGATTGTCTCCCATCTGGCTTCCCACACCATGGAAGAATAATTCCCTGACGAAAACTAATAACAAGGAAGGAGTTGGTGCCTTTCTTTTTTTTTTGGTCCAGTCGTGGGGCCTGAACTCTGGGCCTGGGCGCTGTCCCTCAGCTCTTCAGCTCAAGGCTAGCACTCTACCCCTTGAGCCACAGCACCACTTCCGGCTTTTTGCTTATGTGGTGCTGAGGAATCGAACCCAGGGCCTCAGGCATGCAAAGCAAGCGCTCTACCACTGAGCGACCTTCCCAGCCCCAAGTTGGTGCCTTTCTAAGGGCAGTATTTTAGTTTGAATTTGGGACCTTCATCTTGTAAGTGAAGTGCTGTATCTACGTGAGCCACTCAACCAGATATCTTAATTTTTGAGTATACACTTGGGAATTTCCCCAGGACGCCTTATATGTGAATTCCCCCTACCTCTTCTTGCTGACGAGCTACAACTGGATTTTTTTTGTCGGTTATGAGGCTTGAACTTTGAACGTAGGCACTATCCACCAACTCTTCAGCTCAAGACAAGTGGCACTACCAATTAATCCACAGTGCCACTTCCAGTTTTCTGGTGGTTTATTGGAGATAAGAGCCTTGCTGTCTTTTCATGCCCTGCCTGGCTTTGAACCATCATCCTCCATCTCAGCCTCCTCAGTAGCTAGAATTATAGGCATGACCCCATTTTACATCATTAAAAATGAGACAGCCTAAATATGTATTCTAAAACAATTGATAAAATATAATTTAAATACAATCCAAGATAAGGACTCAAATGTTTTTCTTTCTTGGTATTGTTTCTAACATATTTATAAGAAGATTTCTCTGTTGCTTTGTATGTATCTCCCCCATAGTATAACCCTCTTTTCATTGGATGTGATGTTGGTATAATTTGTGGATGGGAAGGGAAAAATCAAACTGTTTAAAAAGGTATACAGGTGGACCCATTCCAACAATGAGATGTTCAAGACGTTATGTAGAAAACAAACTTTACAGCTTTGGTGTTTGGGGGGAAGGAATGGGAAGGGGTGGAAGGGGAACAAAGGAGAAGGCAACAATTCTCAATAAGAAATATACTCATTACCTTGTTCATGTAATTTTAACCCCTCTCTATGGTATTTTCAAAATGAAAAAATTGTAAAAGAACAAATACAATCCAATGCCGTTTTATTGTGTGCTAGTCATCCTTCTAAGCTCAAGATCTTGGCACTTACCATGAGCTTCTTTTGCTAAAGGCTAATGTTCTACCACTTAAGTCACATCTCCACTACCAACTATTTTGGATAATTTCTTAGAGATGAGAGTCTCCCAGACTTTCCTGCCCCAGCTGGCTTCAATTTGCGATCCTAAATTCTCAGACCTTTGAGTAGCTAGAATTACATGCTTCAGCAACCAGAGTCCAGTTACATTGCCCTCTTTAAAATACAGATTGTATTTCTAAAAAAATATTTTTAATTCAAAATTTTAAATTTTTTGGGGGGTCCGGATGTGGGGCCTGAATTCTGGGCCTGGATGCTGTCCCTGAGCTCTTCAGCTCAAGGCTATTGCTCTACCACTTGGACCACAGCACCACTTGTGGCTTTTTACTTTTTGCTTATGTGGTGCTGAGGAATCGAACGCAAGGCCTCATGCATGCAAGGCAAGCGTTCTACCTCTCAGCCACCTTCCCACCCCCAATTTTAAAATTTTAAAGAGGGATGTTCAGTCACTAATATGCATGAGAATAGTCCAAATTACAAAGCATAAATAAATTGTTTCACCCTGAAATCTATAACACTTCTGGTCTTGAGCATTTTGAATATGAATACTTAGCCAACAATAAATTCTTTTTAAGGTTTTAAAGTAAGAAAGCATTCTTCTGATGTAGAAAAACTAATGTGTAAACATTGTTTTAAATGATTATTATTATCTTTCCTAATACAGACAACCTAACTGAAGTCTACAGATTAGATTTTGAGTTTTTGTAACAGTCAATGTAAAGTTTATTTAATTTTATATTAAGAGTTTCCATTCTACATTAGTGTATAAAAACAAATCATGGGAAATTGGCTTTCCTGTGTAATAAACCAATGAACAAGTTCAAACAAAAAGATAAATCTATTTAATTAATTTGATTTATGGATCTACATTTTGGGATGTTCTCACCTTGATATTTTGTGTAAATATTGTTTAAGTAACATCTAAGATTCAATCTTCTAGTTCCTTGGTTGAAAGTGGGTGTGGGGATTGTGTCACTTCTATGAACAATATTTTAGGTTGTGTCTTTATTAGATCCTGTATATCCAGCAAAATGGCCAGTTTTCTTTATGTGAATGTTTAGAAAACGGGGCATTTTCAAACTGGTATTTTATCATTTTAACTGATGTCCTTTGGCCAACTCAGGTTAAATGGCTAACTGCAAGTAATTGCCCAAGTTTCCTCTGAGTATTTGAATACAGGGACATGTGCGATTTAATAACCATTATTGTAACATTATAAGACAAGAAATATATATTGTGTATATTTTTCCCCAGGAAAGACTTATACTTGAATTCCCCCTACATCTACTTGCTGAATAGCCACACTTGGCTCTTTTATTTTTGTCGGACATGGGGCTTGAACTCTGGGCCTAGGCATTGTCCCTCAACTCTTCAGCTCAAGGCAAGCAGCTCTACCACTTGAGCCACAGTGCCATTTCTGGTTTTCTGTTAGTTTATTGGAGATAAGAGTCTCATGGTCTTTTCCTGCCTGGGCTGGCTTCTAACAGCGATCCTCTGATCTCAGCCTGCAGAGTAGCTAGGATTACATTCATGAGCCACTGTTGCCTGGCACCTGTCTTATTTTCTTGAGAAAGCTAATTGGATAAGGGAAAGAATAGTGGGGTAATAACAAAGGGAGGGGTAACAATTTTTGAGAAGAAATGTAATTTCCTTATTCATGTAACTGTAACTCCTATATGCAGCACATTTACAATAAAATAAAATTAACAACAAAAAAAAAGGTTCTTGCTTATAGGCGCTGGTGACTCACAACTATAATGCTAGCTACTCAGGAGGCTGAGATCTGAGGATCAGGGTTCAAAGCCAGCCTGGACAGGAAAGTCCCTGAGATTCTTATCTCCAATAAGTCACTCAAAAAAACTTTAAGTGGGGCTGTGGCTCAAGCGATAGAGTGCTAGTCTTGAGCTGAAGAGCTAAGGGACAGTGCCCAGGCCCAGGGTTCAGCCACATGACCAACAAAAAAAAAGTGGTTCTCATCTTTCTTTTGCCGTATTAGGCTCAAACCCTGATGCTCATCTTTGCCTCCTGAGTAGCTGAAAATTTGGCCACCATGCCCAAACAAAGGAATGAATATTCATGGAAACAGACAATTGCAAATGTTAAAGTTGCTGAAACCTTTTGCATTTTGATTCATGCTCAAGATTTCTTTTGATTTTCCATGTCCCAAATGCTGTAATTTCTGTAATAAATGCTGAGAGCCACTTAGAATCATAAGCTCTTCCCCTAAGTTCCTTGTCAAATATAGGTATGTCAACTCTTGTTCCCACAGGCAACAAATAAGTTCCTAGGGACATCATGGTGGACCTAGACCCTGGAATCTTAGCCTCTGCCCAGAGCTTCAGGGCAGACAACTTCATATTTGGCATGTCATAATGGTCCCTGGGTCCTAACATCAAGGCACCGCAGTTCCCATTGCTGGACAGAGCATTTATCCATCTAGATATCATCCACACATAACCCACCTATTCCAGTCCATGGGAGTCATGCCCCTGGCCACTCAAACAGCTCAGATCAGTGCCACTCTGCAAGCCCTCCATGACAGAGCAGCCTCTGAAGGGAAAGAACAGCCAGCAGAGATAACCTCCCACAAGGTTTCAGGGATTCTGATCATTTCAAAGGTCTGGCAATAACAGGGAACCACTTCAGGACACCAGAAATGAAAACACAGCAACGTGTGAGCAAGGTGCAGACAAGTGCTTGCAGCTTAGCTTCCCTCTGACCTCATTGTGACCCTGTCCCTCCTGTGAAAGTAACTACACTTCCAGTATTGAGGCAGAATTTGTTTTTCATTTCTAGAAGTACTTAGTTGGGTTAAAATGTATCTTCCTCCACATTGTCTTTACTTACTTTACAACCTGTGTGATTTTTAGGGTCCCATAAATATTGAAAACATTTCCTTTATTTCACCAAATTGTATCTAAAAGAATAGCAGTGTTTGCTCAGAAGAGTCCTGGATGAGATGGAGTTCACTGAGGATGAGAGAAATATAAATGACCTAGTGTCTGAGTACCAGCAGTGACAAGATTCCACTGCTGGTGAAGAGGGGGAATTTGAAGACTTGGTGGAGGAAGAGGTTTAAGCCTTCCCATTGCTAGCAGTGCAACGGGAGTGCCAGAGCTTGTCTACTACTTCTAAATTGGATGGTACTAACCTGAGCACTTGTTATCCTGCAGTGCGGTCCTTGCTGGATATCATCATGCCTACCCTTGTCTGTCATGAACTCACTTACAGTGAATGTCAACAAATGGCTTTATTTTTTTGGGGGGGGGTCCAGTCGTGGGGCCTGAACTCTGGGCCTGGGCGCTGTCCCTCAGCTCTTCAGCTCAAGGCTAGCACTCTACCACTTGAGCAACAGCACCACTTCCAGCTTTTTTTTCTGCTTATGTGGTGCTGAAGATCAAACCCAGGGCCTCATGCATGCAAGGCAAGTGCTCTACCACCGAGCCACCTTCCCAGACCAACATGTGGATTTCTTTTAAATAGGATTGTTTAAAAACCCAATTTATATAAATAGTAATTGAAGTGAATGCTGAGATGGGACCAAAGCTGGTATGATTCCATTTTGAGCTAGGCCTTTGTTTTAGGGATTTTAGACTTGGTTGGCCTACTTCCTGGAATGAAGAAAATGCATCTGGTCCCCCTCCCTTTAACAACCTAACCCACCCTTGATCAGTTAAAGACTAACCCATAAAACAGGTTGTAATCTGGCTCCAACTGGTGACACAATTTGCTTACCATAAACCCTGCCTTTTGCACACACTTACGTTAAACATTTCCTATTGGACACCTGTGTGTGGTCTGGTATGACTGTACAATCCTTTGTGTTATGATCCCAATGGTCAACTGAGGGTGACCAGGCTTAACCTCATAGGTTTTTGCCTTTAAAAACCAAAGAATGGGGCCACTAGGGGTCGCAGTATCAGCTCCTGATCCTGTGCTGTGGCCCTTACTGGTCACAGTAGGAACTTCCTCAATAGAGTTGCATCTTTGTTAACAAGTTTGTTGTGGTGGGCTCTGTAACTGCGGACGACTAGGTGGGTTTGCCTGCCTGAGTAGGGGTCTTCCTACTACATTTAATGGGGGATCATCCAGGATAGAGTTCTTAGCTGCTCCAACCTGAGGGGGATTGAAGTCCCAGGCATGGAAGACAGTGTGTGGGCACTCAGCTGTTGGAAAGAAGTTCTGAGAAAATCCTCAATGTAAGCGCAGTCGACCTAGATAATGAAGTCGCCAGAATGAGGTCAAAAGTCGAATGAGTCTGGAAGCAACAGAGTCCCCTCCAGCCAAGGAGGTCCAGGGACTCCTGGACCCCTCAATTCCACCAGTCTTAGCAATCCTAGTTGGATGGGGGCTTGCTTGTGGAGAAAATAGGTTGAGAGAAAAAGTAACTTTTGGTTATGGGATCCCTCCTCATTCTGTGTATAATCGTTTCTGTCTGTGTCTCATTGTGCTTTTGCTTTTGCTTGCCATGTTTGTAATTGGATTTACTTTATGGGAAAAATATGGGACAAAGTGAGTCCACTCCTAGGACATCCCTAGACCTTGTCCTACTTCATTTTAAATATTTCAAAAAACAAACAAACAAACAAAAATCCCTGCTAGTTCTACTTTTGTAACTTGCTTCTTTGTCAGTTATGAAACTGACGCTGACCACCTGCAAGTGGCTCCAGTTAGATCTCAGTCTCAGGCCTTGGCCGAGGGTGTGTGAGCATGGGGACAATCTGCCAGTCTGAGGGGACTTCTTTCTCTTGACCCAAGATGACGGGGAATTCTCCTCCGTCTTAGAAGTCCCTTGGGTCAATGTTTGCAGGAATCTAAAAGAAATATCCTCCAGAGGTGAGTAGATGGGGTTCGAGTCCCTTGGTGAGTGAATGGTGGTGAGATATTGCCACATTCACTGCGATCTGATTTTGTCTTTGTGGCCACTTATCTGTCTTGTTTACTTCGGTGTGTTTTCTGTTCTATGTTTTCTGAGGTAGAGAAGTTCTGGGTGAGAGTTGCAGGCTCACTCAGCAGACTCTGGATTCAGATTCCTGAGTGGGAGCAGCACAGAGTTCTGGTAAGGATGAGATGGGGCCAATTAGTCCCCAACTCAGCCGTTGGTTCTTCTCTTGTCCTGTTTTAGAATTGGAACTAGTTTTAAATGTTGATCCTTGGTTTTTGTGTTTGTGTTTTTGTTATTTATTTGAACATCTCTTGGAGAATAAAAGTTCCAGCCTCCAGCTGGGCTTAATAAGACCTGCTTTATCCCCCTCTGTGAGGCATGGAAATTTGATGGACTAGCTTGGTCTCCTTCAAGCGTCAGACTGAATTTTCTCCCTATGGAGGCTGCCTGAGAGGAGGGTGTAAACTGCTGTGAGCCTGGTTGAGAGACATTCAGCTGGTCCTGTTTAGTTTCAGGTGACCTCCCCCCCTCCAGCCTTCCTCCAACTAAAGGTATTCAAAAGATTATTTGGTGAGATGCCTTAGGAAACATTCAAGCCCTGGGAAAATGAAGCTCAACAAAGGTGTTAAAAAAAGGAAAATCTTGTCTTAAATACTTGTTATCTGAAGATTTTAGAAATTGTACGTACAAATGATGTTAATTTTTGCACATTTTAAGATCAGTGTGAGTATGTTTTTTATGCGTGTGAACATGTTCAAGATAAGAACTGTCAGCATACCATAACAATTGGGTACGTTTAAGTTTAAAATTCAAAAGGTTATGAGGTTTGGATATTACCAAATATTTTGAAGAATCTTCAAAAAAAGCTTAAAATGCTTTTAAGGATTATTTAACTTGAAAATTAAAAATCTGGTATTTTGAAATCTAATATTTTAAAATGCACAAAGCTATTTACACTGTAATCAAGTTATCTGGCTTAACAAAAATGTATTGGCTGTTTGAGATTTAGTTCCCTTGGTTAAAATTTGGGGATAAATATTGGAAATACAAATATAAAGGTTAGTTTAACACTGTCAAAGACGTTACCTGTACTGTCTGTTTAAAACTGTGTATTTCATTCAAGAACCAAGAGAAAATAAAGGGGAAAAACTTAGAAGCCAACAGAAGACCTATCTTTAGGGGTGAGGCAGAAATGCAGTTCAGCTGGTCATACATGTTGGGACAGGTTCGGGGGGGGGGGGAGTCCACAAATGATGAGATGGGCCCTGGGAGGAATCCACGCATTGTGAAAGAGGGCAAGCTGGCAAAAACACAGTTCATCTAACCCTAAAGATTCAGATTAGGTGTGTACCCATTCCATAGGAGGGGTCAAGTGGCCCATTTTTGTTCTATCACTTTTCCTGTAGCTAGACACTGGAAACATGATGATAAAAATTATTGTTGTGATGATATGATTAGTATTCCTAAAACTGCTCCTTGGACGTGTTAAAATTAAGATTAAAGAGGTGTTAAAAAGAGGATTAAAATTTTATTTGTATTATGTGAATTGCTTTCAATAATCTTCTACAATTAGGATATGTTTTTAAAAGTCAAAAAGGTGTTAAGTCTAGCTTCTTGGTACAGTGATGGTGATTGTAATTCTTGCATTAGGGAAAATGTATCATTTGTATTTAAAAGTTTTATTGTATATCTGTATTAAAAACAAGCAACCAAGAGACAATGTGTGACACTTGGCCTCAAGATTTCAAGGGATCTTTGCAAAATGCAAATGAAAACTAAAGTATAAAATATTAAAAGAGATCGATAAGAGGCTTAAAGAAGTAGGAATTGATTTTTGGATATAAAGTTTAAAAGTAAAATTGTTCTGAACATTTGCCCCAAAGTGCACAAAGGAAAAATTAGGATTACCAAAATAATTTTGCTATTCCAGTTTGCTCTTAGGTTTGTTTGTTTTTTTTAACAGTTTCCAGCAAGCCCAGAGAAAAGCACAGAGGATTTTACAAGTTTGTCAGTTGTAACTCTGGCTCTTAATAAGTTCCAGGTAAGAGCATACTTAAAAGTACTTCTATGTTGACAACCTTGTTGCTTTTAATTGGAGTAAAGTGGTCTTTTAGTTTAAATAGGGATACAGGTGGATCCATTGCAACAATGAGATGTACAAATCGTTATGTCGACAAATGAACTTTACAACTTTGGCATGGGGGGTGGGGGGGATGGGGAGGAGATGGGAAGGGGAAACAAAGGAGGCAACAATGCTTGATAAGAAATGTACTAATTTTCTTGCTCATGTAATTGTAACTCCTCTGTACGGTATTTTCACAATAACATATATATGTATATACATATATATATACATATATATGTATATATATATATGTATATATAATATATATTATATATATTTTATATATATATATATATATATATATATATATATATATATATATATATATATATATATATATATATAAATTCATTGATCTGCACACAGGTTCAAAGCAAGCCCAGGCAAAAAAGGTCCCTGTGAGACTGTCACCTCTAATCAGCTAACAGAGTGCTGAAATTGCAAGCAGAGTGGCTTTGGGACTAAAAGTTGCAGACTGCTAGCCTTGAGCTGGAGAGCTAAAGGACAGCAATCAGAACCCAAGTTCAAGTCCAACAACCAGCTAAGGGAAATGCAAATGAGGGATTTATCTCAGTGTGGAGAAGACACTCCTGGGACAAAATCAATGGAAGAGCATCCAGAGGCAGTAAGCCACTGCTTGGATGGCAGAAATAATATCAGATCCTAGAGTCATTTGTGCATGGCCCTGCACAAATTGGTCAGAGCCAGGAGGTCATGAGAAGATAGTTTGTAAGCATTCCTAATGTCCATGACTATCTACCTTGTAAGGGACATTAACTTGCCAATCCTCTGTGATAGTAGTAAAGAGCTAAAGTTATAAATTGTGAGGGATAGTTTAATTCCCAAGTCCTGTATGTGCTAAAAGCCCTAATTGGCATTATCTGAGCTGAAACCAGCTTCATGAAATTCATCTGTCCAAAAAAAATGGGGGGGGATTATAAAACTGAGTGTGTTTCTATTGACATCTCTCTAAAGGCCTGCACAGATAACTTAGGCATTGTAGGGTCATGAGAGATCACATTCGTAAGTCATCCAGAAAGATGCTTTTGCAAACCAGAGTGCTAAACAAGCTACACTGCTGTAGCTGGAGAAATGGTCTGTGCAGTTTTCAAAATTTAAAATATTGTTCTTAATGACATCTCACCCTAGTAGCCTCATTGTAAAATAAGCTAAGCTTATAAGTTCCTGGCAAGGTAGGATCAACACCCCTCAAGTCAGCTTGAAGAACTTACAGAAGATGGACCTTTGCCCATAAACCCCCTTTTAAGATCAAGAGTCCAGAGTCCATTTTGGAAAAATGAGGCAAAATATATAAAATAATAATATTTATTACTTTTTAGAAAAAGGTATAAAGAATATTGTTAACAGGTGTGCAAGGGTGGAGACTGCATCTGTCAGAGATGATTACATCTAAGCCTTCTGTGTCTGTTTACCAAAATATCTGATTAGTAAAAAGTTTGTCATTTTGGTAAATTATCCTAGGCTATTGTCTAAACAGTATTAAAAACCAACGGGGCCACAGCCTGCCAAGCCTATGTAATGTAGGAATTTGCAACCCAGCACGAGTGTGACAGTCCTTTGGAGCCACTGAAAAAACCCTGCTGCTGCTACAGCCTGACAGTCACCTGGAGAAAATCTATATAGTTACCCTGACCACCTCCACTGTGGAAGAAGTAGACTGAACTCCTGTCTTATTTCATCACCTGAGACTGCATCCCGGTTGAAAGCTGCTAAAACTAAGATCTTGTGGGACATTCTAACCTGGACTATCCTGAGTAGCAGTGAACATCTAAGTACCTGTACCCTCTTGAGTTCAAGCAGTTAATCTGATAGCTTCTAATAGATTACAAAACCCACCCTTTCTAAAAAGAATTTGATTATATGTGTATGTAGAGGAGCCGAGTATGACCCCTGCTGTTAGGCTCAGATGAAGTGTTGCTCAAGCAAGGCCAGAGGCTTCTCAACATACAGACAACACTTGTCACCATCTAAGCAATAATAGCTGAACCCCATTAGAATGCCATCCCTCTCATTGTTCTCCTCCCTGATATTTTCAAAACTTTCCATAAATGTGTACAGACTTGCAGCATCCAGTGCTGTGGAAGGAAGGGTTGTTTCTGTTAAGCATGCTGCTGCCTTCTAAAATTACAGAATCTAAAGGAACAGTGGGGAAGCAGGGACCCCACTGAAAAAGAACTGTAAAAAAATTAAAGCTTCTTTCTAACAATGAAATTTTGGGACATTGCAATTTCCTATAGGCAGACTTACTGACTTACACACAGGAGGACGAATGTGCATGTTCTGTGCAAAAGGTCTGTTCTTTGCCACCACCATGTCCTCCTCCACAATGTGGCGGCTCAGATTGGACTTCATACTTGGAAGTTCTTTCAAAGTTAGAGTTGAGGCAGCCAGTGACTTCTCTAGGTCCTGCATTTAAACATAAGAAAGATGATTTAAAGGAAACCTTAAATCAAGCTACTGCTGTACTCACAAATATAAGCAATTCCTTTGATTAGACTCAAGGGGAGGAGGACCAGTCAAGGAAAGGCACCTTAGGAATGAGAAACAGCCATGGCCTCTTGAAGACCTACCTTGGTGGTCAGCCTGAAACCAAATTGCTCTGAAAGGAACATTTATTCCTGCTCCCCTTTTCATTGCCTCAGTTATCTCCCTAATGTTTAAAAAACTCACTCTGATATAAAATATAGGTCACCACTTCAATTTAGAGGACAGTGAAGTTAATATTTAGTTGAAATTTATTTAATAATGTTATATATATATGTATATATATATATATTTAAAAGTTGATAAATAGGTAACATCTCCTTTTAATAAAACTAAAAAATGTATTGAAAAATGTATTGAAAAATGTACTGAAGTAGTCATCAAATACAATTTCTCTTCAACAGTCATTATTTTTAGGCTAACTTTCTAAATGAAAGAGTGTAAGACTTTTAAAAAATATAATTAGTGCAGATATATCAGCCAAAGTTTCATCTGGCTGTGGATACACAATTTGTTGGTTTGTCTATTTTTCTTTGTGGTGGCTATTAGGAAAGTAGGAAGTTATCCATAGTGATACCTGGGATTATTTTGTGTTCTATTTATTTTAATTTTTTGTGCTGATCCTGGGACTTGCACTCATTGCGTGAGCACTATCCCTAAGCTTTTTCTGATCAAGGGTATGACTTTAAAACTTGGGCCACAGTTCTACATCCAACCTTTTGGTTGTTAGTTGGAAATAAGACTCAGACATTCTGTCATTGGGCCCAACATCAAACCGAGGTTCTTTTGTCTCACCCTCCAAAGTATCAAGGATTATAGACATGAGCCACTGTTAGTCATATTATGTGTTTTTTAAAGAATCTGTCAATAATAATAATAGAAAACTATTACTATTACTAAAGGCTCAAACCTGTAATCCCAGATATTTCAGACCTAAGATATATAGGATCATGGTTTAAAGCTTGACTGGTCAGACAAATCAGAGTTTGTTATTTTTTTTAACCCGTTGGCCCCAGGGTTGAAATTCAGGCCTAGGCACTGTATATCAGTTGCTTTTCATTAAGGCTAGTGCTCTACCCCTAGAGCCACAGTGACACTTGCAGCTTTTCCTGAGTAGTTTATTAGAGGGAAGAGGTAAGGAGACTGCACAGTCTGGCTTTGAACTGCCATCCAAAAACTAATCCTTCAAAATAGCAAAATAGTGATTCTTACCTTCAATTAAGCAGCAAAAAGCCCCTGAAGATATGGCTCATATCTTCAGTGGTGTAGTGTCAACCTTGCTTGGAAAAAGTTATAGGAATTCAAGCCTCAGTTTTGGTGCATATGTACACAAAAGCATGAACGTACATACATACATATAAAGGTCCTATACACAATCCCATGGGATGAAAAAGAGGTAAAAAATGCTGGGAAGATGGCTCAAAAATATTAATTTAAATTAGGACAAAAATAAATAATTTCAATTGTTAAAAAAATACTACCACAGCCGGGTGGCAGTGGCTCAGACATGTAATCCTAGCTACTCAGTAGGCTGAGATCTGAGGATTTCAGTTCAACTCCAGGCTGGGAAGGAAAAGCCCATGAGACTCTTATCTCCAAGCAACCATGCAGAAAACAGAAGTGGCACTGTAGCTAAAGTGGTAGAGCACTAGCCTTGACATGAAGAGCTGAGGGATAGCACCCAGGCCCAGAGTTCAAGCCTCCTGACCAAGAAAAACAAACAAACAAACAAAAAATCTGCCATAGATGATTGTGACTTAGGTGGTAGAGTGCTTTCTTCCCATATAGAGGTATGAGTTCAATCCCCAGTGTTGTTCATACCAAAACGACCCAAGAAAAGCACACTAAGAACTATCTAACAAAAAATCCAGCTTACATTGTAAAGAAAATTAAAACTTAGAAAAATAATTGAATAGAGCTAAAAGGAGAAACGTGGCTCAATTGTTAGCAGCAATACACAGCATCAAGTAGGTATTAATTTCCATCAAAACAATCTAGACATTGAATTCAATACTATGATAAGTCTACACAGCAATTTGTATAGATTGGAGGCACCATCAATTAGGAAAAATAAGCCTTGAGGAAAGGCAGACAGGAACTCAAAAAGAAACAAGACATTTAGAAACATGCAAGCACATCTTCTTTGCTTCTAAATACACCCTGAGAAACAACAGGCTGCATTCCTCATTTTAAGGATAAACATCTGTTGATGGCAAAATGTATTTTTTCCTGGAAGAAATATACTAAAGAGTGAGTCGCCAAATAAATAATGAAGAATTCAAAAGGTTTTACACCAAGAGTGAGAAAGACAAAGATAAACAATTACCTGCATGACATTATGACAGTCTTTGCTTTATCAGAGAAACTCCCCTGATGTCCAACAGCTCTATGCTTCTCTTTGTGACAGCACCCACATACTGAGTGTGCTTCTATCTGTCTGCTGCTGTTTGTTTGCTTGCTTACTCAATAAAGCTATGCCAACTTTTCTTGCCATGGTGACTTCTCTGGAAATTCTTATTCCCTAACCAAAGTCAAGGACCTTCAGTAAAGAGAACCTAATTCTGGAGGGAAACTTTAAAAAGCCTCACCTAGACCCAGTGACTGTTGCTTCAAATACTTAAGAGCTGGGTGGGAGTGTAGCTCAGTGCTAGAGCACTTGCCATCCACGCAGAAGACCTGGGTTTGGTCTCCAACAATAGAGGAAGGGAGGGATTGTGAAAGATCAAAAACCCAAAGAATGAGGAAGAACAAGTGTGGACACATCACGCCTGAAATGAAAATTTGTCACACTGAAACACAGTAATCAAGACAGTCTGATATTAAAGCTGAAGAAACACAGTAAGTAAATAGTAGAGAAAAAAGAACCAAACCTACCTGGGAACTTGAGATCAGATACTAGATTATGCAATAAACAGCCACTAGGATAGCTAGCTAACTATATGAATAAATACAAAGTACACCATTACTTAAATCCTTTGCAAACAATTCCTAAAACAAATAAGGACGCAAAGGTAGAAAACAACTCATGGAATTTTAAAGAATAACAAGTGAGTGTTTTAAGAATGGAAAATTATTTCCCAAAGGAAATATAAATAGGAAAATATCAACAAATTTGTGTATATTACAACTGAATATCTATTATTCATTAAGTGACAGCAAGAGATAAAAAAGCCAAGTTCTCTTAAAATCGAAGACACACCTCAGAACCCCTGCACTAAAATTGGGTTCCTACAGTTCAGGAAGGAAGAAGAACCATTTACGTGGATCAATGGAATAGAATTAAACCTCAGAAATGAACACACAGATCTATAGTCACCTAATCTTCGATAAGGGAGATAAAAAAAAAATAGAATGGAAGAAAGACTGCATCTTCACTAAATGGCAAAATTGGTTAATCACCTGTAGAAAACTAAAGCTATATCTGGATATATCACCCTGCAACAGAATCACCTCCAAATGAATCAAAGGCTTCGGAGTCCGAGCAGACAAACTAAAAACATTAATGTAGGGAATAGGAGAAACCCTAGTTCTTCTTGACACAGGTCAAAATTTTCTTAAAGAGACCCTGAAACACAACAAATCAAAGAAAGGTCGCACAAATGGGATTGCATGAAGCTGTACTGACTCTAAATGGCAAAGCACATAGCTAACAAGATCAATAGGAAGCCCACGTATTGGGAGATCTTCACTAGCCATACAACTGAGAAGGGCCTCATATCTAAAATATACTTGGAGCTCAAAAGATTAAATTGCCCAACAACAAATAGTCAAAGAAACAACTGCCCAATAAATAAGTGGGCTAAAGACTTAAAGAGAAACTTCTCTAGAGAGGAAGTAACAATGGCCAATAGACACATGAAAAAATACTCAATCTCTCTAGACATAAAAGAAATGAAAACAACATTGAGATTTCACCTCACCCCAGTTTGAATGGCTATAATGAAGAACTCTGACGGAGGCATAGAATTGCATTGTTTATATATACCACATTTTCTTGATCCATTCATCTACTGAGGGGCATCTGGGTTGGTTGCATATCTTAGCTATGGTAAATAATGTTGCAATAAACATACTTGTGCTGGTAGCTTTAGTATGGTCTTATTTGTGATCATTCATGTAAATGCCCAAAAGTAGGATTGCTGGGTAACAGGGGAGCTCTAGGTGCAGTTTTTTGAGGAACTTCCATACTACTTTCCAAACTGATTGAATAAGTTTACACTCCCACCAATAATTGCCCCCTTTTTTAGTAAACATACTTTATTCTCCTCTTGTATTTGCTCTATACCTTGTTTTACAAAGTTATGAAGTTCACAGCTTTATACCAAAATGTAAGAAGACTAGGCTTATTTGTTTATAAACATTTTTGCAGTCAGGTGTCATCTGAATTCTTCCTTCGAATCCATACTCAATACTGAAGAAAAAAATCAAAAACCAAGGGTACTGGAGTAGAGTGGTGCTGTGGCTCAAGTGGTAGTGTGCTAGCCTTGAGCTGAAGAGCTCAGGGACTGTGCCCAGGCCCAGAGTTCAGGCTCCATGACTGACAAAAAAAAATCAAGTTCATCAGTATTTTGAGGCTGGGAAGGTACCTCAGTGGTATAGCGCATGCCTTGCATGCCAGAGTCCCTGTGTTCGATTCCTCAGCACCACATAAGCAAAAAGAAAAAACCGGAAGTGGTACTGTGGCTCAAGTGGTAGAGCGCTAGTCTTGAGCTGAAGACCTGAGGGACAGTGCCCAGGCCCAGAGTTCAGACCCCATGACCGGACCCCCCCCCCAAAAAAAGGGTGGATGGACCCGACTGAGCAACTGTGGAAGTGCTTTGGGCTCCGCCAAATTCCATGTGAGAGTGGATGTGCGACCCTCCTCTAAACCAAAAACCCCTGCTTCCCACACAGTAGCTGACTTCACCTACTGCCTTAAATGTGTGGTCCTGCTGAGCCGCATGGTGACTAGGGTTTCCCAGATTTGCTCTGAATTCAAGGTTGTAATGCAGCTGAACTGGAATCAAAATGAGGTCGAAAGAGGAAAGGCTGTTGAAGACATTTCTCCTATTAAGAGAAATACTGCCTTATTTTTTAGGAAATGGAAAGACTTGGAAAAAATTTTATTAAGTGAAGTAAGCCAGGCCCAAAGAAACATAGGTCCCATGGATTCCCTTACTTACAATAAGTAGAATATGTCTGATACAAGCAGAAGCGTTCCGACAAGTTAACGTTAGTCTAAATGAATCCCAAGGTAAGGACTCAAATGGATTTTTTTGCTATTATTTCTAACATATTTAAAAGATTATTTCTTTGTTGCTTTGTATTTCCCTCCCCCATGGTATAAACCCTGTTTTCCCTGTAGTTGATGTTGGTATAATTTGAGGAGGGGAAGGGTAAAAAAATTGTTTAAATAGGGATACAGGTGGGTCTATTGCAACAATGAGATGTACAAGATGTTATGTCGAAAAATGAACTTTACAACTTTGGGGGGCCAGGGAGGGTGGTGGGAGGAAAGGGATAGTGAGGTGAAATAAAGGAGGAGGCAACAATGCTTGATATGAAATGTACTCATTACCTTGCTCTTGTCATTGTTACCCCTCTGTACGGTATTTTCACAGTATAAAAACTTATTAATACAAAAAAGAACTCTAACAACAAATGCTGGAGAGGATGTGCCCAGAAGGGAGCCCTACTGCATTTTTGGTGGGAGTGTAAACTTGTTCAACCACTTTGGAAAGTAACATGGAGGCTCCTCAAAAGAATCCACATAGCGCTCCCCTATGACCCAGCAATCCCACTTTTAGGCATTTACCCAAACGATCACATACAAAGCCATACTAAAGTTACCAGCACAAGGA
Source organism: Dipodomys merriami (assembly GCF_024711535.1). Classification (NCBI taxonomy): domain Eukaryota; kingdom Metazoa; phylum Chordata; class Mammalia; order Rodentia; family Heteromyidae; genus Dipodomys; species Dipodomys merriami. The sequence goes on from NW_027202434.1 coordinate 218,293, forward strand.
TATTTATCACAGCATTTTTAACATACGTAAGATATAGAAGCAGCCCAGGTGCTCCTCAGTAGAAGAATGGATTATGAAAATGTGGTATATACATACAATGGAATTGTATGCCTCAATCAGGAAGAATGACATAGCCCAATTTGTTAGGAAAGGGCAAGATTTGGAAAAAAAAATATGTTAAGTGAAGTAAGCGAGGCCCACAGAAACATAGTTCCCATGGTTTCCCTTATTTACAATAATTAGTATATGTCTAGGACAAGTAGAAAACGTCAGAAGCTATGTTCTTATGATCTGATAAGATGAAAGTAAGCGAAATGCACCCCAAGATTGGGACAGATGTTTTTTTCCCCTTAATGCTATTTTTTCTAACGTACCTATAATGTACCATGTGATTTTTTTATTGTTGTTGCTTTGTATGTCCCTCCCCCACGGTCTATCCCATTTCACTGTATTCGATGTTGGTATAATTTGGGGAGGGGAAGGGAAAAAATCAAAATGTTTAATAAGGAATACAACTTGACCCATTGTAATAATGAGATGTACAAAACACTGTTGAAAAAATAAACTTTACAATTTAGGCAGGGGTTAGGGATATATAGTTGTGGAAAAGGGAGGGAAGGGATGGTAGGGGAAAAACAAAGGAGGAGGCAACAATGCTTGATGAGAAATGTACTCATGTACATTTCTTTCTTGATAAGAAATGTGCTCATGTACATTTCTTTCTTGATAAGAAATGTACTCATTACCTTGTTCATGTCATTGTTACTCTTCTGTATGGTATTTTCATAATATAAAAAACTTATTAATATAAAAAAGAACTCTAATAACAGATGCTGGAAGGGATGTGCCCTCATGTAATTGTAAACCCTTTCTCATGTAATTGTAAACAATCTCTACAGTATTAAAAAAAAAGTAAATAAAAAGAGTTCATCATGCTCTGTAGCAGGTGGATCACTGGTTTGGAAGGACAGAATCTTTGTACGCTCTAAGCTCATAACCCAGGTCAATTCAGTCTATAGCCTGGAAGGGAAGCCTGAAATACTCTGTGTATGGCCTTCCTTCCCTTGGAACCACAATTTAACAGGAAGAGGCAAATGTGTGTACCTCAAGCTTGGGTATGCACAGTTAAAATCACATACACAACCCCCCACCCCGGGGATTATTTCCCAGAAACCAGGAGGAAGGCCCCCTTGCTTCAAAATTGGTGTATTTGGGATGAGAGAAACTGGGACTACTGGGAGGAACCAGCAAGATGGCAGTCCACAAAGTGAAGAACAGGTAACTGGGCTCCACCTCAGGGCAGTCTGCAAGACCTGGCCTTACTTCTCCTAGGTCTAATGTAGCACCTGCCTGGCAACTCTGGCACAACCTGCATACATTCCAGTAAACACATGCATTCATGCACAAAATCCCTTACCAGCAATTTGTTCCCTCAATGGTAGAGTGGAAGGGCACCCAATTATGCCAGAAGGGACAGAAGGAGTGTTGGTTGGGGAGGAAAGTAGCATCCACAGTTCCAGTACTATAACCTTGGGATACACAGACCATGGTGGATAAAGCAAGTTGGGGAGGGGAGAAACTCCAAGATCTGGCCTCCCTTCTCTTGGTCCTGTTGAGCACCTCCAGTTCAATCTGGCATCATGTCTGTATGTTCCTATGAATGTACCCACAGGGGCACAACCCTTCTCCCAAGATCAGATTCTAAGTAGGGGTGATGTGGTCCACTTACCTCGAAACCAGGGCATGTGGGATGGCACCATCACTTGGAAAGAAACAGACCAGAATGATGAAAGCGCACCAGGTGAGGATGAAGAGGTCCATAGGCAGAACTTGCTTGTTGCAGTAGAAGCTGTAGTGGGTTGTTGATTGTGGCAGCATCCCCAGCTCTTGTTCCATAATCCCCAGGAAAACAGGCCACAGCCAAGAAAGGAGGTCGAACAGATGTTATAGAAGCCTCAGAAGAGGGGGTGGAACCAAATTTTCTTAAAACAGGGCTGTTCTGAAATTTCTCCCACAGGGGTCAGGGGAGAAATTACAAAACAAGGAATGAAGGAGAGGGGCTCATGTACCTTATGGGGTCCTCTGAAGGTAGCTCCCACAGCTGGGCCTACATTGAGCAGGAAGGTCATATGGTGAAGCTTAAGATCCATCAAGCTTCCCTAGTGGCTGTGCCAAGCATAACACCAGTTGAGAGAGGGAGGCAAGGGATGCAACTCCAACCCCATAAATGCCAGTGAACATGGGGAAAACAAGGAACCCGAAACTCTACAAGTCATAGCTGGGAAGGGATGCTGAGAAAACTCTGAGCCAGGGCCTTCCTTCTCTGCGGCCACCACAACTGGATTCAGACCAGTCTGGCACCACTTCTGTGTGTTGTATGTGGACACATGTATGTTCCTTCACCTGAACATATTTTCCCAAAGGAGGGGCTGAGCCAGGAGGTGGACAGGGAGGGGGGTGGGTGGGGCACTAGGGTCAAGAAGTGAGTGGGGATAAGGGTGGGCAGGGAGAGGGCGACCAGCTGGGAGGAGTTAGGCCCCACTTACATTGATTCAGGACTGTTCAGGGATGGCTTCTGCTGATGGCCCCAAAACTGACCAGGAAAGTAGAGGTCCCACTTGTTCATGATAAAGAGGAACCACCATTAGCTCCAGTACCAGCAGATGTAGGGGAACTGAGCAACCAAATGTGCTACAAGGTCAAAGGTGTAATGGTGGACAGGGAAGACTCTGATTCCCTGCTTTCCTTCTCCAACGACTGTGTTGCCTTGGTTCAGTCCAATTGCATGGTCTACTTACGTGCATGCCACACACATCTCTTCACACAGGAAGGGCTGGGATGCGGAATGGTGGGAATGGGTGGCAGGGGATGTAAGGGATGGGGGATGGAGTGGGGAAAGCAAAGGGTAAGGCAGGCACTTGGGTGGGGAAGCATGATTTGGGGTGGACAGTGGAAACAATTGGTTTTGGGAAGGTGAAGGACGGTGTGGGGTTGCTGATGGGCAGGGGGATAATGAGGAATGGGACCCCAGTGGAGAACCTAGCAATAGAAAGGGGAGAAGAAGAAGGATTCAGCTCACTTAACACTTAAGAGACCTGTCCTAGGGATGGCTCCTGCTGGGGGGGCAGAGGAGAGAATGGAGAAGAGGGCAATGGAAGGGGGCAAGAGGAGCGGGACGTGCTACATTGAAACTGGGTCTTTGGTGATGGCTCCAGCAGTTAACTGCACAGTGTCCTTGAAAGTGGAGGTTGGCTGGCTGGTGATGCCTAAGAGGCACTGGGGGGACCATGTCTCTGCAACAGATGCATCACCAGTTAGGAGAGGCAACAGCTTTCTCAGCTCCAATGCCTCCAGAAGTTGCTTCATAACAACCGGTGATTACTAAGGGCATGACCAAGAGGGGATGGGGGGTGACTTCTAAGTCCCTATCTTCCTTCTATGGAGGAGGTTCATTCCCTCACCCACAAATCTTCCTACACTGAGAAGAGTGAGGCCGGGTTGAGGGTGAGATTCACACCATCGGTGGTGGAGAGGAGGAGATTGGGGGGAGTTGGGCCCCGTTACCTTGAACCTGGTCTTCTAGGGTTGTCTTTGGCAGATGGGTCCCAATACCCCTAACTCAACTAAGGTTTTTGGGGCACTGGAGGGCCAGAGAACTGGGCAGGGGAGGCCCATGTGTTGAGGGGACAGGGGTGGGGGTGCCGAGTGATGGTCGAAGTGGGATTCTGGCAGGGGATATTGGGACCCAGGAAGAAGGGATGGGCCACTTCAGTTGAAACCGGGCTGAGATGGGAGGCTCCCATAGAGGAGCAGAGAAGAAAATGCAATAGAGGAGGGGTTTAGGGAGGGGAGCTCTCTCACCTCAAATCAGGGTCATCATGGGATGGTGCCCACAGCTAGACCCACACTGAATAGGAAGATGGAGGTCCACACAGTGAAGCCAAATATCCCTCAGGAAGGCACAGAACTGGTTGAGGAGATGGATGTGAGGTCTGCATCTCCAGCCCCACAACCACCAGTGAACTCAGGTAAACCAGAGAGCCCTGGGGCTGTCCAGGCTTAGCCAGGCTTAGCTAAGCATGGAGGAGGATCAGAGGCTGACCTGTGCCTTCCTTCTCTGTGGCAGCCATGGCTCAAGTTTGGAACATTCTGGCACCTGGCATTATGTAGTAAGTGCTGGATATATGCATATCCCCTTTCCCATGCCTGTGTTCACACGGAAGGGGAGGGCCAGGCAGTGAGGGCTGTGAGATGGGTGGGTCAGGAAAATGAATGGAGCACTGAGGGGTGTCTGACATCAAGAAGGGGATTGATCCAAAATGGGAGGTAGAGCACATAGCAGGGTGGTAGGCTGGGAAAACATGGGGAGGTAATGGGCAAGGTATGTATCAGAGTGGAGGAGTGAGTAGGGGAGCAAGAAAAGGGGTTGGGTCCACTTAACAGAAACAGTGCTGTCCAGTAGAGTTCTCTCCTTGTGTTGTGTGCTGTGCTCATCTGTGATCTGTCGGGGGTAAGCCCAGCCTACTAGAGTCCCCATGCCCCAAAATATATACTAAAGGAATGAAACTCCATCTAACTATTCACCTGGCAGGGGCAAAACTCTCTGGCACCCTGGGAAAATTTTGTAGTGAAGATCAATTGATAGAATAGCCCATATCTGGGGTAACAGATTCATATAACCTATACCCATGAGACATAGTTAATGTATAAAATGAACTCAAGTGATAAGTCCTTCTTTCTTTTTTTTCTTTTCCTTTCTGTTTTTTCTCTTCCTTTTCTTTACCTCTATGTTGTTCCACAACTGTGGCTTGAACACAGCTTCTAGGGCATACAAAAATTCACTGCCCAAGGGTCTATTTTTATTCACCTCCTAGACCTCCATCTTCCTGGTCACTGTCAGCCCAGGTGCGGGTATCATGGTCAGATGTCATTACCAGCCTTCCTTCTCCCAATTTTCTCTCCCTCATCTCTCAAGACACTGTAGTCAACCACAGTCTTTATGGTTTGGTTTCTTCTGTTTTGATTGCCTGAGGTTTGACTGGTCCAGATATAACACACTTATTAGCTATGGCAGGTGCCAGGGGAGGCCTTTCTTCTTCTTCTTTTCCTAACACATCCCAGGAGAGTTGTCTGTGTTTCAGGAGTTTTAATTGAATTACTTTCCACTTTCTGGACTTTGCCTCCTTATTTTGTATCTTCTTTTGTATTAATGAGGATTGAACCCAGGACATTTCATTAGCTAGTCAAGAACTCTCAATGAACTATAAACCAGCACCAGAACATCTTTTTTAAATTCTCCTTACAGCTGAATATAAGATGGAAAGAAAATTGTATATTCCACTGTATTGGAATGTTTCAAATTTTTAGGTTTTGAGTAATCTAGTTAGACACAGTCATAGTCTAGAAACAGAAATGTTGGTAGAAACTGATATAGAAATAGAAATGTTGGTAGAAACTAATTAAGACAGGCTTTTCCTCACTATATATCTGTTGAGGGATACAACATATCCTTGGAAACTTAGTGTTGATGCCTTCAACATCTACTCATGAGGAACATAAGTTCATCTCAAGTGAGTTTGCTGTAGTCTGAAGCTCCCCTCAGGTTCCTCCTTTTCTATCTTGCATGCTACATTCCATACTAGCCATAGCCACCATGCTCAGTCTGACTGTTTAGATTTGTTAAAAGGTTGTGAGTTAATGTATGTGTCATCCTAGACATCTTAACATTGAGTGACATGAGGAACTTCACCACAAGGAGATCAATTCAGTTGCATTGATGATTTAAGATAAATTTTCATATCTTGACCACAAGCCTCCTTTTGTAGGCCAAACACTTTAACTTGAACCAAAATGATGCTGTGGCAAAAATGATCTTATAATAGGGTTTCCAAATCCAAACACGAAGTTCCTTTGCTTAAGGCAGAATGAAGTATGCCAGCCAATATATTCCCAGAACTTTTACCTCTGTTTTGACCATGTAAAAAATTTAATTTTGGTCATGAGGATTGAACTCTGGGCCTATGCACTCTCCCTCAGTGATTCAGCCCAAGACTGGTGCTCACTTGAGCGACAGCTCCACTTCCAACTTTCATGTGATAAGAGTCTCACGGACTTTTCATCATGGGCTGTCTTTGTACCACAATCTCATATCTCAGCCTCATGAATAGCTTGGATTACAGGTGTGAGCCACTGATGCTTGGCAATCATGTAAAAGTTTTAACCATAATTGAAAATGCTAATGTATTTTTTGCAAAAATGTATTTCTTAAAAATAAATATATTTATAAAAAATATATTTTTAATTCTCATGCACATTTCCCATTAGGCAGTTCAGATGATATTAATCTGAATTGTTGTCAGATTTATTTGTATATATGTGTGATGGTGTTTGAGTTTGAAGTTTGGCCCTGGGTGCTGACCTCTGTCCCAACCACCCTTTTGATTTTGCTTGCTCAAGGTTAACACCCTCCCACTTGAGCCACAGCTTCCAGCTTTTTGTTTTTCAGTTGGAGATAAGAGTCTCTTTTTTTCCTGTCTGTGATTGTTTTCAACCATGATTCTCAGATCTCAGCCTCCAGAGTAATCTACTTACATTTAAATCAAGTGATCTACTGAGTGTTTCCCTGTCCTCTTTTGTGAAAATACACCCCCCTCAGCATCAAAGATAAAATAACAATTTAAAAGTTGTTATGATATTACAAATCCAAAGAAGATACTTGATATATTTATTATAAATGCTAAGATAAAAAATTTGGGGTTGTTGAAAGACAGAGTCATTTTAGTGTCATTTTTGAAAAGTGAAGAAAATATTCAGAGCATTCCTAGATAAAGGGAATAAAGTAGACCTGTTTTTATGGAGTATTAATGATAAGAACAGTCGTTTTTTGTGTAATTATTATAGCTATTTGAAACAGTTTCAAAGTACAGATTCTCAGGTATATTTTCTGTGTTATAATCATTGAATTCTAAAATTCTTTGCTTTCCTCAGCATTTTCAGTTTGTCCTAAACAGCTATCTCATTTGAAAATACACCTTGGTACCAGTTATTTTACATTTTAGGAAAGTAATTTTAATTTTTAAAAAATCAGAGAAGCTAATAATAATTTTCTGATGTCCTTCACATTCCTCCACATTTAATTATATTGGTTTAATAGGCTATTAGTATATTTATTGGTTATTAAGATTGATTGTGATTTTGGTTTTTGTACTGGTATTGGGGCTTTAAATCATTGGGTTGGCCTGTCACTAATGCCAGCATTGATGGCTCATTCCTGTAATGATGGCTACTCAGGAGGCTGAGATATGTGGATCAAGCTTCAAAGCCAGCCTGTTCAGGAAAGATCATGATGCTCTTGTCTTCAATTCATGACTAAAAAGCCAAAAGTGGAGTATGTCTCAAGTGGTAGAGCACCAGGCTTGAGCAAAGAGCTAAATTGCAGTTATGTGTAGTTCCTGCCAAGGGTTTTGCTCTCTTTGAAGGGTGAGTTCCTTTTCTTTCCAGGTATACCTGAACATTTCACAGCTTTCTGTATGTATCCACATGTGAATAAGGGTTTTGTAAAATGTCATTTCAAACCTGCTTCTTCTCTTTTCACCATTAGTGAGTTTGTTGGTAGCCTGCATTGTTCTAAGAAAAATGGAATGTTCTAGAAATTTCCATGGGATGTTTATAGACATAGGTCAGAGTTTATAGTTCTTTTGGATATGATATCTCTATGGAAGTCCAAAGATATCTTTAAGTACTTTGTCCAAATGAGACCGGAATTGAAAACACTTTAAATTTTTTACTTTCAATCAGTCTCGTATTGATTTGGGATATAGGAATTTTAAATGCTACAATCAACTAATTTCATTTGTAGGAAAAGTGACAGAAAGGAATGTAGCTGATGATATAGCATAAGTTTTCCCTTTGATTATTTAAGAAGTTTAATTTAAACTAAGATACAAATCCAATTTCTGTAATTAATTAGACTAAATTAGTAGGAAAGTTAATTTGTTTGCAGAAACAATTACAATATAATATATAGAAAAGTGTGTGGCCAACACATTTGTGTAGTTGTGTAGTTAGATATTTTTATGGTGGTGTTATAGAATTTTAATAAATTACTTCAAGCACAAGGAAAAAGTTTGAGAGATGTTGGAGCTTTACACAGAGTAGAGAAAATACCAAGTGGTCTTCAACATTTTTCTATTCTTTTTTGTGGTTTTATGTTTGTGTGTGTGTGTATGTGCTGGTATAGGAGTTTCAACTTAGGGTCTTGTGCTTTTACTTATCTTTTCCCTTAAGGTTGGTGCCCTACTACTTAAGCCATACCACCATTTCCAGGTTTTTGTTAGTTATTGGCAATATGAATATCACAGACTGATATCTGGATTCTCAGATATCAGTCACCTATGTAGCTGGGATTATAGGTGTGAGGCACCAGCATTCTGAGAGATGCATTTATTTTGTCATGTTATGTGGCAAATTACCACAAATTTATTTGTTCATCCATTGAATACCAAATATTGTAGGTTAGAAGTTTGGGCTGGTAGTTTGGGTGTGGTTTGTCTATAGCAGCTGCTCTGTTTCTAGCAGAGGGCCACCAGGCTATAGTCTCTCGTGGAATATGGGGATCTCTTACAAGCTTAAGGGATGCCTGGTTGGATGTAGGTCCTGTGGTTGTGAGACTGTGGTTTCTGCTTTCTGGTCTCATATCATACAGTCACTGTTGTCAGCTCCTATACACCCCCATACTTTCTTGCAAACATATTCTCCTTACTGCTTGATTCATTCTGTTGGCGTCATTGAATTCTAGAAAGGCGTTAATTTGCACTCACTCCTTGGAAATAACTTATACCCAACTCTTGTGGGAACCAATTACATTTGTAGAATCTCTTTAATTTTGTTTTCTACTGGAGCATATTGTGGGATGAGATCCTGGCCAGACTGGAAGATAAAAGACTTCTCAAGGGTCTGAGTTATTGTGTATCACCTGATACATATGAAAAGCTATTTATTAGCTGGGCACTGGGGCTATTTGGAGGATGAGATCTGAGGCTGTCGGTTCAAAGCCATCCCGGGCAGGAAAGGCCAAGAGACAATTATGTCTAATAAACTCAGAAAACTGGAAGTGGCACTGTGGGGATCAAGTGTTAGAGGACTCGCCTTGAGCTGAAGAGCTGAAGGACAGTGCCCAAGGTCCAGAGTTCAAGCCCACGACCGAAAAAAATGTGGAAAACGGTTTTTATTATTCTGTCCTCAATTTCAGATACTGGTAATGTTGAGTTATTGTTTGACTTTAGCCAATGAAGTGTGAAATTTAAGATAGTTCCTTTGGTCGAGTGGAAAATAATTTGGCAGTTATAGGGAATGAAAAATAGGAGTTAAACAGGATATATTCAAGAGCAGTGGCAGTAGGTTCAGAGATGGGACAGAGGTAAACATGTTAGACATATTTTAGACAGAATATGTGGCTGTGAATGTGGTTTAGTGTTAGAGTGCTTGCTTAGCATGAATGAAGCCCTGTGTTCAATTAATCAGTACCACATAAACAGAAAAGTCCAGAAGTAGCGCTGTGCGTAGGGTGCTAGCCTTGTGCAAAGAAGCAGCTCAGTAACAGTGCCCAGGACCTGAGTTCATTCCCCAAGACTGCCAAAAAATAAAAAAGAACATGTTAATAATGCATTTGGGAGGGATCCAGAAGCAAATTCCACGCTGAATTATTCCTCTATTTCAAAATTAAGACATCATTCCAGAGAGAAAAATGGGGCATAAAACTGGTCCAGAAAGAACATATCTTATGAAGAAATACAAGATATTTTTTTACTGCAACTGTCCTGTAGAGATTATCCATTAGATATAATGGTGACTTGTAATAGCACAATAGCTCATTGTAATAGCACAAGTGCTAGCTGGAGATTTTGTACGGGTACTGGTCCTGAGCCTTAATAAGACTAGTTGCTATTCCTATATTTGTGCTCAAGAATACTACTATATTACTTAAGCCACAGCTCCATTTTTGACTTTTTTGGTGATTAATTGGAGAAAAGAGTGTCATGGACTTTTCCTGGCTCACCTGGCTTAACAATGTTATCCCCAAATCTCAGCATTCTGAAGAGCTAAGAATACAGTTGAGAACCACTTGCACGAAGAGAAGCATTTCTTTTTCAGTGAAAGAAATTAATAATACAGATTCTTTAGGAATACTCACCCTCAGTAATAAGTAAATCACAAAGAACAGTTCCTGTGAATACGTGCACACACACACACAAACACACACACACACACACACACACACACACACACACACACACACACACAAGCACATACACAAAACCACATAAGCATCTCAGGGGTCTGTATCTCTTTCCCCAAAAGAATAGCATATTCTAAGGGGCAAACTGTGGTGTCACAGGCCTGTAATTCCAGATATTGGGATGTAGAGGTATAGGAGGATTGGGTACTGAGGGTGGCTTGATTGAAGTTAGCACAAGACCCTATATGAAAAGCAAACTAAAAAATAAAAAGGGTTGGGAGCATGCAGTCTCAACTGGTACCATATCTGCCTAGTAAGTGTAAGGCCCTCAGTTTAATCCTCAGTTCCATGAAAACATAAAAAGAATAGCATCTAAGTTCATTTGGTCATTTAACAAAATCCTTGAAGCTGTATACTTCATAAGGAATAAAAGGTCTATTTCATTCACAATAGCAGTGCCTGGAAAGTCTAAATCACATGATAGCACATGGGACAAGTTCCCCTAGGTGCATCATATCAAAGAATATCTCCGCATCATGGCATGTGCTAGAATGACAGGGATTAAGAGGCATAGGTTGATTTCAAAAACTTAACAGTGACACTGTTAGTCCCTTGAGAATTGATGAGATGGCATTAATCCATTTATGACTGAAACTTCTCTTAAAAGTTCCAACTCCTTATATTGCTACATTGAGAAGTTAAGCTTCAGTGTGAATTTTTATGGTGACAGACTATCACCACGCTTCTGACAGAAGCAAGTGAGAACATTGGAAGCTGAGGACATTCATACAACTAGGCACCTGGGACAATTACTTCGATCTCATTGATTCTGATATTTGCTGTATTGGGGGCCATCTCACAGCCAGGATCCAACGAGTACATGTCTGTTCCATGCGCCAGCTTCAGTTATGCTGACTGTGATATAAACTGCTAGACAATACGGAGAACAAGGATGGAGATGGGCACAAAAATAGAGGTTTTACATTCTTCATGATAATTAACATTAATAGAATCATGTAAGTAAGTCATTAGAAAGCTCTATGTCATTACAAAATACTTACATAGAGCCATTTAATAACTACTATATGACCTGGAATGATACCTTGTAGAGCAGCCTGTTTAAACAAAATACACACACTCCTCTGTACACAAAAGATGGAAAAGAAAACAAATACTGGCCTAAAAAATTAACTGTCAACCTCAGAGTCAAACGGATACCTTAAAAACATTACTGGAAGAAATAGGAGAAACCCTAGGTCTCCTTGGCACAGGCCGAAATGTTCTTAATAGAAACCCAGAAACACAACTTCAAAGAACATTTGCAGAAATGGGATTGCATGAAAGTTCAGAGCTTCTGCATGGCATAAGACATAGGTAGCAAAATCAATAGAAATCCTATGGATTAGGAGAAGGTCTTCACTAGCCATACAACAGACAAGGGTTTCATATCTAAAATATGATTGGAACTCAAAAAATGAAATCCCCCAACAACAAATCCTCAAAGACACAACTACCTGATAAAAATAAGTGGGCTAAAGACTTAAAGTGAAACTTCTCTGAAGAGGAAATAACAATGGCCAATAGACACATGAAGAAATGTTCAACTTCTCCAGCCCTAAAAGAAATGCAAATCAAAACAACATTGAGATTCAAACTTACACCTGTTAGAATGGGTATAACAACAGATGCTGGAGGGGATATGGCCAAAAGGAAACCCTACTGCATTGTTGGTGGGAGTGTAAAACTTGTTCAGTCACATTTGAAAGCAGTATAGAGGTTCCTCAAAAGTATCCACATATAGTTCCCCTATGACCCAGGAATCTCACTTTCGGGTATTTACACAAATGATCACAAACAAGGTCATACTAAAGTTATGAGTACAAGTATGTTTATTGCAGCATAATTTAACATAGCTAAGATATGGAACCAATCCAGATGCCCCTCAGTAGATGAATGGATCAAGAAAATATGATATATATATATGCATATATATACATATATGAATTCTATGTCTTAATCAGAAAGAATGATATCTTCCAATTTGTTAGGAAATGGAAAGACTTGGAAAAAATATGTTAAGTCAAGAAAGGCATGCCCAAAGAAGCAGGTCCCATGGTTTATCTTATTTACAATAACTAGTATATGACTAGGACAAGCAGAAAAATTCCAAATCTATGTGCATGTGATCAGATACGATGAAGTTAATTGAAATGAACCCCAAGATAGGGACACAAGTGGCTTTTCTTTCTTGCTATTGTTTCTAATGTATTTATAAGGTACCATGTGATTTTTGGTTGCGTTGTACGTTCCTCCCCCCACAGTAAAACCCCTGTATTCACTGTATTTGTTCTGGTGCCTTATATCTTGTATATACACTTCTCTAATTTAGGAGGTTAAGGGAAAACAGAAAATGCTTAAATAGATATACAGGTTGACCCATTGTAAAATGCGACGTACAAGACACTACGTTAAAAATGAACTTTTCAACTTCAGAGGTAGGTGGAGTAGTTGTGATGATGGGAGAGAAGGGATGGTGGAGAAAAACAAAGGAGGAGGCAACAATGCTTGGTAGGAAATGTACTCGTTACCTTGCTCATTTACCTGTAACCCCTCTATACAGCATTTTTACAATAAAAGACTTACAAAAATTAATTTAGTGTATGGTTATGGGATAGTATTAGGACTTGAACTTATGGGCCTTCCACTTACTTTCACACTTCCAACTGATATCTATATCTGTCTTTAATTTTTCATTAATCTTTTTTTCAAGGAAAAATCGAATAACAGTGTCCCCTAATTATTGTATAAAATAAATTTTGGAAATTTTACACTGTTAAGTGATTTTTGTTACATTCATCATTCTACTGTCTTCAAGTTTCTAGTATTTCTTGGAAGTTAAAGACAAGCACTCTGCTGCATTCATTAGGAAATCTTTTGCCTGGTTCTGGTCTATAATCCCAGCTCCTAAGGAGGCTCAGATGAGGAGAATGTTGGCTTGAAGCAAAAGCAGAGAATTCCATGAAACTGCATCTCCAAAATTATATATATTTATTCACATATAATTATATATAATATATTTAATATGTAATATATTTGTGAGATGTATACATATATACATACTATATATCTGCAGGAGATGGGCACACTGAAAAAATAGAAGGCAATGATTTAATTTCAGTGCTGTCATTCTGCTTTGGCATTTTTAAAATAAAAAATAGATGACCATGATTTCATTTAATGTCCTGTCCAATATCATTTTGTTTATACCAGGCAGGCTGTACCTCATGTCACACAGGAGTGCAAGAATAATAGGGATTAGTGCATTACATATTGACTCATCAGGACATAAGAAACATTCCTCAACTTGGTTGAGCCAATCTCCATTTTTTTCTATACTGTGCCTCTGCTTTGGGTCTGCAGTTTACAGTTTCAAGATGATATTTTGTTTTTTTGGGTACCGGTGAATGGAGAAATGTATGTGACCTCCAAGACAATTACCTGTATCTGGCTAAAATTCATATATTCAAATGGAAAATTTGCTATCCTCATAGAATATAAATGAGACTCTCAAGCACCAGATGTCTACTTTGTAGCCACTGTAATTTTCATGCAGAAATATTTTATGGGGACATAATTAATGTACGGAATATGTCATTCAGCAACTATTCTGGGGAAATCCTTATGCTCATACCAAAGTCATTGACCTTCACATTGCCTTTGTCATCCAACACGATGTTGTTGGGTTTAATGTCGCAGTGTTCATTTCTATATTCGTTAAAGTAATGCACAGTCCTCAAAATCTGTCTGAACAATCATCTGACTTCATTCTTGAATAAGTGGTAAGATTATAACATTTATCTTAGAAGGTCTCTGGATTTCCAGTTCCACTGCAAGGTATAGGTGCTCATCCTTCTCCCTCACCTGGTATGACCTGATCATGTGTGGGTGATAGAAAATCTTAATAATGTCCATCTCATTTAAAATTTTTTGTGGGTCCTGGGGCTTGAAATCTGGGCCTGGTCACTGTTGCTGAGCTCTTCAGCTTAAGGCTAGCTCTCTACCACTTGAGCTACAGCATCACTTCTGTTTATGTGGTGCTGAGGAAATGAACTCAGGCCTCATGCATGCAAGGCAAACATCTAACACTGAGCCACCTTCCCAGCCTCTCCATCTCATTTTTAATCTGAAAATTGTTGAATTCTCCCTTCAGGATTACTTTTACTATCACCTCAGTGTCTATGAGGTGGTACTAGGCCAACTTTACATATCCATAGCTACCATAGTCAATGATCTCCTCCTTCACACTGTATTGTTCAGGGAAAATCTTCTCCTGCCATAGCCAATTATATCCTCCATATTGTCTTGTTCAGTGAAAATCTCCTTCTCTGAAGAACTTGAGGATAATTCACTATGTTCTTCCATCTTTCTGCTAATATGGGAAGGAGTAAATCTACCTAAACTTAGCTAAGAAAATAAAAACCCCAGAGCAATAAACGAAAGAAAATACCCAAACTCAAAGAAAACATAGCCCCCCTCCAAAAAAAAAAACACTCAAAATCGTCAACGTAGCACTGAATCTAGTAGGTCACCAGGAACTCCCAGCACTGTCATGGACTGCAGAGACTACTCACAATGGCTGCAATGGACCAATCACAGCTTGGCATGACCCCACTGGATGTTTTGGTCTTGAGCCTGGAGGACTATTGCCAAGATTCCCACAGGGACGTGAGGTGCACAGAGTGATGCCATTGCTGCTGCCATGACAGTGTTGCTGGAATTTCAAGTGTATCAGAAAGTGTATTCTATTCTTGGTGGCTTCCAGGTCCTAGTGTTTGCTCCCAAAAATTTTGTCCTTGAGTAGTATCCATATCCTCATGTCTGCTCCTGCTAGAACTCTGGCCATGTGCAGGAGTCAAACATACACCAGTCAGTGGCTTACATTCACTATTCGTGCAGGTCTTGGAACTTGCTCCAACAATCTAAAAACAAAATTGATTCCCATGTATTTCTAGGTGCATGGGGCACATGACAAAGTATCCAATTGGAAACTTTCACTAAAGTGGATACAGATTTTTTTAACTTGACAATAAATGGAAAATTCAAACTAGTTAAGGCACAGCAGGTATCTCTATTTGTTGAATTATAACCCTCTTGCACAACTGCTTAAAATAAGCTTAAAATCTTTATTTGTTATGGAGTTTATTTATTGTTGGCACCATAAAATAAATCATTTCTGGTCTTTAAAAAGTTGTATTATCCGTATGCACTTTGGTGTCTTCTAAATTGAATCCAAGACGAGTCCCATAGCTTTAGAGTAGAACTAAAACAATATCACATTCAACAATAACATGTGGTTGAAAGAAGGCAGGTAGGTAGTATCAGCCTACTGTAAAGTGACTCTTGCCAGGATGAATCCTCTGTAGAAACTCTTTTTCTTCTCAATATTTACTGATAAATCACATCCGTGTATTAATGGCAATGCATTACTACTTTAATACAAATTAGGCATGTTCTCTACTCAACTCAGTGAATTTTGACAACCATTTAATTATGTAATGCTCTCCCCTTATAAAGTCAATAGGTTGGCAATTTTGTCATTTCCATTAAAATGTGAAAGAAACTAAGACCAAGAAAGTTTTATACTTAGGTGGGTCATGGAAGTGGCTGTTTTCTCACTTGGAATTTAAATCCAGTAGGATACTTCATGGCATCCATAATCGAAAAAGCTGCTCCAACTTTTGGCTCTTAAAGACCTCATCAATTTACTCAAGATATTCAATGTATTTTTCTTTGAATCTAGTGTGACTTATGTCAAAAGATTAGTGGTATCATTTCAGAATCATCTGATATTGTAGCAAAATGCCCTATTCCATACACCTCCATGAAGCAGGTTATTAACATCTATAGGAGTGAGAAAAAAGACAGCATCGTCATTTTTCATGTTAGTTTCTTATCAAAGAGTTGACATCAGAATCCTTGAAATCCATAAGATTGTGTGTTGATATGTTCAAAATGAAGAACAAGGGCTGCAGTAGGAAATTTGTGGTAGAATCCCTGCGCAGAAAACCATGAGTCTTCCTTTAGAGAAAGAGGTATAGCTGTGCATTTCAATTCCATTATGATTCTGTAACAAAATTCCTTTAGACCAGCTCCCAATAGCTTAGAGCAAGTTATTTGTACTCAACGGAAATTCTGAAGGACCAGATCTAGAACCCAGAAAATTCAATTTACTGAGAGGTCAACTTCACCAAGGCTTTAATGTACTCCCTTGTTGTTGCATACTCACATGGTGGACAGGCTAGAAACGTATTTAAAAGAAAAAAATACAGCTGACAGACTTCTTCCCACCATCCAGATGAAGTTTAATTTGTTTCAGATCTCTATTATTTCTTCTGTCATGTCCCTCCTCCTCTTGTTTTTTAGCGGATTGGCCTTGAACACTTGAACCCCCAAAGACTGAATGTTTGTATTCCAAGTATATACCACCAAAATCATATGTTGTTACTTCTTTTTTGGGAGTAAACCACTTACTTGGCCCAAACCATATGCTTTATTATTCTTCGTGTATAATTTTTTTTAATTTTTTGTCTGTTATGCATTTTGCACCTGACTTAACAATGATCCTTCACAGATAATAGGCAAATACTCTACCACTGAGTTACAAAATCCCTGCATAGATATTTTTTTTATTTTTAAATGTTTTTTATTGGTAAAATACTGTACAGAGGGGTTACAGTGTCATGAGCAAGGTAATGAGTACATTTCTTATCAAGCATTGTTGCATCCTCCTTTGTTTTTTCCCTACCATCCCTTCCCTTACATCTCCAAAACTACACTCCCCCCACCACCTAAACTATAAAATTTGTTTGAGATGTACAAAATTTTTTATTTATTTATTGGTTGACTTTATGTTAAAATAACATACTGAAAACAGGTAAATATGTAAACCTGTAAACATGTTTGTATATTTATGTAGACTACAATGCCACCTTCCTCACAAACTACAGTGTTTTCCTTACGTTGCAATCTCCTCCTCCTCCTTCTTCTTCTTCTTCTTCTTCTTCTTCTTCTTCT